>NC_044050.1:29044158-29091658 GCF_902167405.1 Gadus morhua | reverse complement strand
CTGGGAGAGGAACCCAACCAGGCAGTATGGGACCTGCTCCAACAGACTGGGAGAGGGACACAACCAGGCAGTACGAGAACCAGGCAGTATGGGACCTGCTCCAACAGACCTACTCCTACATTCACGTTTACATTGAGGGCATTCAACAGACGCTTTTATCCAAAGCATCTTACAATAAGTACATTTGTCAGAAGAAAGAGAAACTACAATATATCTCTGTCGGTACAGAAAGGATGTTCATAGAACCAAGCGCCAAACACTAACAATCGCTAGGCTAACCGTTTCCCTTTATACAACAGAGACAGCTGGGATAAGAAGCTAGACAATGCTAAGTACTATTTATAGATATTATTTTTTTCCTGCTTATGATAGGGTGACACAGACAGGACGGTACGGGAGATAAAGGGGAGGACATCTAGCAAAGGACCAGCGGCAGGAATCGAACCCGGGTCGCTGCGGTGAGGAGCGGGCCTTAACGGTCAGCGCTGTTAAGTCCTATTTCTAAGAGCCAGGACGTGAAACACACGATAGGTGCCACGCTCCTGCCCATGTGCGGCGGCGCGACTGCGTGAGGCGGACCGACCTGCTGGCCTCCTTGATCAGCGCGATGGCGATGAGGATCCTCTTCCTCAGGAAGATGAGGAGCAGGATGATGACCACCTCCACGATGGCCAGGATGATCACTGGGGGGGGGGCAGAGGGTCGCATCAGGACAACGCCAGGGACGTTCAATGTGCTAATGCTAACACAGGGTGCTAATGCTAACACGAGGTTGTATGCTAACAAACAGACTTAAGGTTTGATTGGGGTGGTGTAACAATAGACGTGCGGTGGGTGGATGTGACGTAAGGTTTGATCAGGGTGGTGTTGGGTGAGAGGGTGAGTTGGCGTGGGCTCAGCGTGGGCTCACTGAAGGCCAGCCAGGTCTGTCTGATCTGCAGGTAGATGGAGAAGTCTGTCTGCAGGCCCAGGTCCTTGATGGTGACGTCGGCTCCGGCCACTCCCTTTAGACTGGCGAACTCCCAGTAGCAGTGGAAGATCCCTGAGCGCACAAACCACAGCGAGAGCGATCTCGTTAGGATGACCAGGTCATCATGATCGTCCGTTCAGGAAGGCAGCGATACATTCAGAAATATGAGTTCTAACAAACATTTACATTTACATTCAGGGCATCTATCAGACGCTTTCATCCAAAGCAACTTACAATAAGTATAGTAATATAATATAATATAATATAATATAATTAATGCTGTCAGTTAAACGTGTTATTAACGGTTAACGCAAACTGATTTTAACGGCGTCAATTTTTTTTTACATTTTTTTTTTTGGGCTCAAAACAAAGAAGCAGTAGCCTGACTGCTATGTTCAAGGCAGTCTGTTTGTATGTTCATCGTTTAGTTGCACTATAGGCTTTTTTTTTTGTATCGTCCTGTTTTGATCAGTATATGCCAATGTTGTTATCAATAAAAAACCATTTGCACAAGGCAAGCCGATGCACTTCTCCATTTTGATAAGAGCATTAAAATGAGAACAATTAATGGGACAAAGAAATCAAGGGATCGTGATTAGTCAAGATTAATCGTGAGTTAACTATGACATCAATGTGATTAATCGCGATTAAATATTGAAATCGCTTGACAGCACTAAATATAATATAAACATAAAATACTGACCGTCGCTGTCAGTACAGTAAGGTCGTTCATGGAACCAAGTGCCAAGCACTAACTATCACTAGGTTAACCCATTCCCCGTATTCAACAGATAGCTAGGATAAGACGCTACACAATGCTTAGTACTATTTTTAAGTGCCAGGACTTACAACGTACAATAAGTGCGTAAGAGGGGTGTGTGGGTCGGGGGTTGAGTCTCGGTGAACTCTGAACATAAAGCCTCAATCCTTTCACCTGCAAAATCTTGAAGGTTTTCAGGTCTTAAATCGGTCCAGTTCATTTTGCGGCGTCGGGTGTTAGATGTTCCGACAGGTTGCCATGGGGACCCTTACCGTAGCCGATGACCAGGATGACGAGGATTATCATGACCCAGATCATCACCCCGGCCAGGAACCGCAGCAGCACGATGAAGACGAAGCTGACCACCATCGCTATCACCAGGCCACTAGGAGGAGGAGGAGGGGGAACACAGCGAGACACGCCTTAAAGACAGAGAGACACGCCTTAAACACAGTGAGACACGCCTTATACACAGAGAGACACGCCTTAAACACAGCGAGACACGCCTTAAACACAGCGAGACACGCCTTAAACACAGAGAGACACAGTGAGAGACGCCTTAAACACAGTGAGACACGCCTTAAACACAGAGAGACACGCCTTAAACACAGAGAGACACGCCTTAAACACAGAGAGACACGCCTTAAACACAGTGAGACATGCCTTAAACACAGAGAGACACGCCTTAAAGACAGAGAGACACGCCTTAAACACAGAGAGACACGCCTTAAGAAACACTAAGACACGCCTTAAACACAGTGAGACACGCCTTAAACACAGAGAGACACGCCTTAAACCTATTCTGCACTAGAAGAAGGATTTGTCACATCTTTCGTATCTCTGATACGAGGAACTTTTTTTTCCCACTCACTTAAATTGTCTTCACCTGTCCCTCATGAACATTCCCCTCCTAGTGTATTTAGAAAGCGTGTTTCCCTTTCTCTGTGCCAGTTCATCTTTGTTCTCTGTATCTATCGTCCCAGCATTTTCCGACTGATATTTACGGTTCCCGGTTTTCTGATACCTGCCCGTTTATTCCCGACTACAGCTCGGTCTTCTTGTTGTTACTGTTTGCCTGATCTACTGTAGAGTGATGTCCCGTGTACCGACCTATCAGCCAGTGAAGACCATTCTTTCTACTCAGACTTTGGCCTCCAGGGGGCGTCCTTTGAGTCCTTTTTCCCCTGCTGCTCACCCAGCCGTTACATGTTGGTGACTTTGACACACTTCGACTAGAGGTGCTGAAAGGGTTTTAAGGCGTGTGTCTTAAAACCCATTCAGCACTGTGTAGTCACAACAATTAATCAGCAGTTAATTCACTATTCATACCATTGACTGCTTGTCGGTTAACATAGCAACACTGTTGGGGTGTGAGACCCTGATACTGACGGTAACCACGGTAACTCACAGCAGGATCCAGTACCAGGACACGGTGTAGTCCTCAAAGATCCTCATGGCCACCTGCCGCGCCTCCACCACCAGGTTGGACTTCCTGCGATGCACGTCGTTCAAAAAAAACGGTTTAGTGAGATCACATCAGGACCAATAGACCTCTGAAGAATAAGTCCCGCCTCCGAACCTCAGTCAAAGCTGCGTCGCGTTTTGAACTTCACACTTTTTTGAAAAAGTGTGTAGTTCAAAACTTGACGCAGCTTTTACTATTTTGCCACCTACAGAGTTTGTCATGTACGATCATTCATAGAACCCGTGTTATTTCCCAAAGAAATTTGACAGAGGGAACCGGAACCTTCGGAGGCGGGACTTATTCTTCAGAGGTCTATGGGTTCAGAGGGGCGGGGCTGAGCGGGCTGTCACTCACTTGGCGGCGTCCAATAGCTGCGTGGCGTTGACCTGGTCCCCGGCGTTGTCCGCCAGGGAGGTCTCGTTCCCCACCACCACCACCCCCTTCAGGGTGCCCAGGGCGGGGAGACAGCGGTGGGTGACTGGGGGGGGGGCAGAGGCCACAGCAGGGGGTGAGACCGGGTGTGTGTGAGACAGGGTGTGTGTGAGACAGGGTGTGGGTAAGACTGGGTGTGTGACGTGTGAGACAGGGTGTGTGTGTGTGTGATACAGGCTGTGTGTGGGGCCGGTTGTGTGTGAGACAGGCTGTGTGTGAGACAGGCTGTGTGTGAGACAGGCTGTGTGTGAGACTGGTTGTGTGTGAGACGGGCTGTGTGTGAGACTGGTTATGTGTGAGACAGGATGTGTGTGAGACAGGATGTGTGTGAGACCGGGTACGAGTTAGACCGGGTGTGTGTGAGATATATCTATATATATATATTAATGCTGTCAGTTAAACGCGTTATTAACGGCGTTAACGCAAACCAATTTTAACAGCGTTAATTTTTCGCGTGGGGACGTGATTAATGCAATTTTGTATTTTTTTTAAAAACTATTAGTAGTTTTTTTTTTTTGGCTCAAAACAAAGAAGCAGTAGCCTGACTGCTACGTTCAAGGCAGTATGTTTGTATGTTCATCGTTTAATTGCACTATAGGCTTTTTTTTTGTATCGCCCTGTTTTGATCAGTATATGACAATGTTGTTATCAATAAAAAAAAATTTGCACAAGGCAAGCCGATGCACTTCTCCATGTTGATAAGAGCATTAAAATGGAAAAATTAATGGGACAAAGAAGTCAAGGGATATTTAGCATAGAATTTTTTTGCGATTAATCGTGAGTTAACTATGACATTAATGCGATTAATCGCGAATAAATATTTTAATCGCTTGACAGCACTAATATATATATATATATCTATAAAATAATATATAAAAAGCTGTATAAAAGCTATATAAAATATAATATATAAAAAGCTGTATTTAAATAATGCTTATCCAAGAGAACGGTGTGGAAAAGGCCCCACAGCGTGGTCCATGCTGTGTGTCTCCCAGCAGGGCGTAAAGTGCCCGACAACAGCACGTGATTGGCTAGTGCCGGTGACTCACAGGCTTGGCTGGGGATGAGCATGGCTGGACAGAGTCCCTGGCTGAGGATATCTGGAGCGCTCTGCGGACACACGGCAGAGATTACAGTGTTATTGAGTGTGAACATTTATTCAGAATTTCTCTCCGAAAAAATTCAAAAAGAAAATATTCAAATCGAAAAGAATGTAAAAACATGCATCCAGCTGTTCTGAAATTTATATCAGACAACAACTGAATAAAACAAATAAACTTAGAAGAAAAATATTTAAGAAAGAAATAATCGTATGTTATATTAGTTTGGAGATCGTTTGACCCAAAAATCGAATCAAGATCAAATTTGGATTGATTGCGCAGCCCTACTGGAGACGGGAGGGTACTGCGGGGGCTGCCTCACCATCTTGGTGAAGTTGGTTCCTTCCTTACAGTAACTCCTGTAATAGTCTTGCTTCTTTCTGTCCAAGCTCAGCTTGGCTGTGAGCAGGGTGAGGTGCTCCTTGGGACACGTTTCCACGCATATCTGTGAACCGTGAAGGACACGTTAGGACGTTATTAACAAGAAGGAGATGTTCCTTAGCGTATTGGAGCGGTAGTGGTTGAGCTAATAGTCTGAGGTATGTTATTGTCATTTATCCAAAGCGACTTACAATTAGTACATTTGTCAGATGAAGAGAAACAATATATCGCTGTGGGTACAGTAAGGATGTTCATAGAACCGAGTGCCAAGCACTAACCATCACTAGGTTAACCCATTCCCCGTAGACAACAGGGATAGCTAGGGTAAGATGCTACACAATGCTAAGTACTGTTTGTTAAGTGCAAGGACGCACAACATGCAATAAGTGCTTAAGAGGGGTATGGGGGGTATAGGGGGGTATAGGGGGAGACGATGCAGAGTCTATTGTCATCATCATCATCATCCTCCTCCTCCAAATGGCCATCCTTAGCATCAGCTCCTACGCGTCGGTGTGATACAGCGAGAGCTGAACCATCAACCGGCAAGGAGGCCGTCAAACAGATGGCTCGGGACCACCGCAGTGTGAGAGCAGGCAGGGTCTGGCTCAGGGTACGATGGGGGGGGGGTCTGACCTGTGGGGCCGGCCCCCAGCTCTATGAGAGCAGGGTCTGGCTCAGGGTACGAGGGGGGGGGGGGGTCTGACCTGTGTGGTGGGACACTGGAGCTCCAGGAGCACCAGGGGGCTGGCACACTTCAGGATGTTGAAGTAGAACAGCAGAGGCTTCTTCCTGTAGGGGGGAGGGACAAGGAGGGACGGGGGAGAGACAGGGGAGAGACGGGGGAGGGACGGGGGAGGGACGGGGGAGGGACGGGGGAGGGACGGGGGAGGGACGGGGGAGGAACAGAGGAGAGACGGGGGAGCGACAGGGGAGAGACAGGGGTGAGACAGGGGAGTGAGAGAGAGGGGAGAGAGGGGAGGGAAAAGGGAGAGACAGGTGAGTGAGACGGGGGAGTGACGGGGGTGTGAGAGGAGAGAGACAGGGGAGTGTTTCCTCTGCGCTCCCCAGACGACTCCATGTCTGGTCACTGAGCAGATCGGGGCGCGGCCCGGCGCTAATGGATGAGGTCATCAGGGAGGCCAGCCGGTACCGTACCGCAGGGAATCGAGGAGCCAATGGGCTCCGATCCCTCCCCCAGACCACACCCTTATCTCATGACATCACCATCAAGGTTAAGCTCTATATTGGATCCCACTGATTCAAATGAAACCACCCGGAACGTCTCACACATACTGCAGCAAGACGGAGACGTGGAAAAGATTATTGTCACTATAATAAGTGGAATCTGACACGATATCAACGCATGCTAACATGCTGCTCGCAAACCAAACACTGAGAGGACGTCTTTGGCTCTGATCAGAATACCTGTCTGTCTCTGGATCACGGATGTAAACGATAAAGGTATCAATAATGAATCTACATCCTCATTTCATCACCGTAGCGATACAACCCAAAGACGCCCCCGCGGTAGCGACGGGGTTATGGTACGGCCGCACTGGGCTGCAGATCTACGCTGAGCCCCCTCCGGTCAGAGGCCGTCGGGGGGGGGGGGGGGGGGGTACTCACTCCATGGGAGTCCCGGCCTGCCCACAGAACTGCCCCCTGCTGTCCGTGGGGTAGATCACCTTCCTGGGGTCGCCCTGGGACCAAGCTGGGGGGGGGGACGGAACAGAGCACACCGGAGTCAGCTGGTTAAACACTGTCTGTCTGTCTGTCTGTCTCTCTGTCTGTCTGTCTCTCTGTCTCACTCTCTGTCTGTCTGTCTGTCTCACTCTCTGTCTGTCTGTCTGTCTGTCTGTCTGTCTGTCTCTCTGTCTGTCTCACTCTCTGTCTGTCTGTCTGTCTCTCTGTCTGTCGCTCAGTCTCTATCTGTCTGTCTGTCTGTCTGTCTGTCTGTCTGTCTCTCAGTCTGTCTCTCAGTCTGTCTGTCTGTCTGTCTGTCTGTCTGTCTGTCTGTCTGTCTCTGTCTGTCTGTCTGTCTGTCTGTCTGTCTGTCTGTCTGTCTCTGTCTGTCTGTTTGTCTTATTCAGACAGCACTGAGAGTCCTGAGTGACATAATCTAGTCTCATGACCTCCAAAACATTCCTCATCGTCATCATCATTATCATCATGCCCATCATCATCATCATCATCATCATCATCATCATCATTACCCAGGAGCCCCACGGCGAAGTATCCGAACAGGAAGAGGATGAAGAGGATACAGCAGAGGACATCGGTGCAACCCCTGGAGGTCCAAACACACAGAGGGCTGTTAGATCTGAGGGGGGAGGAGGAGGAGGGAGGAGGGAGAGGGAGGAGGGGGAGGGAGGAGGAGGGAGGGAGGAGGGGGAGGAGGGAGGGAGGAGGGGGGGAGGGGGAGGGAGGAGGGGGAGGAGGGAGGAGGGAGAGGGAGGAGTGAGGAGGGTGGGAGGAGGGGGAGGAGGGAGGGAGGAGGGGGAGGAAGGGGAGGAGGGAGGGAGGGGCGAGTGGGAGGAGGGAGGAGGGGAGGAGGGAGGGAGAGGGAGGAGGAGGGGAGGAGGGGGAGGGAGGGAGGGAGGAGGGAGGGAGGAGGGAGGGAGGGGGGAGGAGGGGGAGGGAGAAGGGAGGGCAGACACACCACGGGGAGAGACTCCCTCTGTTCAGCTCCTGAAACATGAAGCCACTCACCTGTTGTGGATCGGTCCCTTGAAGTTTGCATCAAACTTCCTGGCCTCTCCTGTTGGCGAAATCAGATACGCATAAATTAATCAACGGTGTCAAAGGAGTCCACAAAACCTATTTCTGACTTTCCCTGTTCCCATCGCACACTCTGAAAGATGTAAGACAAGGATAATGATATGTGGCGGCATGTGGCTCAGGAAACCGATAGGGTTTGCTGGTAACCGGGAGGTTGCTAGTTCGATCCTCGGAGTGTCGAGGTGACCATGAGCAAGACACCTCAACCTACCTGCTCCCGACGAGCCGTCTGTCGCCTTGTGTGGTGACACCGCCGTCGGTGTGTGAGTGAGTGCATGAATGGGTGAATGTATGTAAAGCGCTTTGAGTGGCCACTGGTTAGAAAGGCGCTATATAAATCGACTCCATTTACCATTTACCATATGGTATATGATTATGATATTCTAACTCATGCAAATAAAAATGAAAACACAAACACAAATATACAGTATGTATAGAGGACTTTCAACGCATACTGTACCTGGATAGGAACACATATGCTAAAGAGGAGAGCGCCATTTAAAGAGACATATTGACATGGCAAAAGGCCAGGATTCATCACCAGATTGGCATAGCAACCCACAAAATGGCCCCCGGTGACTCCCCTGCGATCGCTGCCGGCCGCCATGGAAACGAGCCAGAGAAACAACATCAGCCCACAACTAAAGTCTGGGCGTCCGCATTGGGATGACATCACCGGCGGCCACACCACAAATCTCATTACCCCAGAGGATATGGATTCTGCAAGAATAGAGGATTAAAAAATCAAGTCCCCTACATTAAGTGGACTTGTATGTACACACTTATTGTATGTTGTATGTCCTTGCACTTAAAAATAGTACCTATCATTGGGTATCCAGCGTCTCATCCTAGCTATCTTTGTTGTCTACGGGGAATGGGTTAACCTAGTGGTTGTTAGTGCTTGGCACTTGTTTCTATGAACATCCTCACTGCACCGACAGCAAAATAATGTGGTTTGTCTTTCTTCTGACAAATGTACTTATTGTAAGTCACTTTGGATAAAAGCGTCTGCTAAAAGCATAAATGTAAATGCAAAATGTGTTACCAAGGATTTCTGGGGTCATCAGGCTGACCGGATAGATTGAGTCATTATTATACTTTTTACATATTCTGGACGTGGTTATTATTTTCTCAAAGCTGAAGAGTAGTAGGATGATTCTGAGATTCAGCAGCTAGTAGCAGACAGGGCAGCTCGTGTGTGCCTTCCTTCCCGTTCGAGGTGCCAGTAAGACAGTGTAAGGTGAGTCACCGCCCCGTCAGGCGGCTGGGTGTCGGTGTAACATGGCTCAGCCCGCCCACACCAAGACGAGGTGGCAGCAGCAGACACGCACCGCCTCGTAAGTGGAAACTGGGGTGTGAGATACGACTACCAGCACTTCTGTCCGCACGCAGGATTACACATCAAACGTGTAGCTCGCTTCACACACTGGTTCAGAACGACGGGAAGAAAGAGAGAAAACATTACAGTACCGTTCTGTCTGTCCGTCTTCATGCCGACGCTCGTGATGTCTTGGTCTTAACCGTTTGTTTTGGCTTCTCTCAGCTCAGTGGCACGTTTAACGTCCCCTTCCTGTATTGACAGCCTCAGTCTTCATCTCGCTACCACCCACCACCAGAATTCTCACTTCCTGTATTCTCTTTCTTACTTCTTCTGCAATAAAACCTCGATGAGGATCTCCTTTTCTGTTATCTTCTAATCACATATTTTCCTCTTTCTCTTACTTTTGGCCCGGGGACAATTACTTCCCCCTCTCTATGTAGTGTGAAAACAGTGGTTGACGTTATTCTAGTCCTTACAGGCTTAATCTGTGTGTGTAGTATAGAAAACTCCACCAGAGAGAGTTGGCCTCTCTAAGAAAACTGACATCAACAAAGCTACAGAAGCAGCCAACTATTCAACCATACAGGAAAGCTTCCTCATTGCCAATGCTTAATACAGAATACATAGAAAATAGAGAACAGAAAATAGCAGGTGCTAGTTGCAAATCTGTGTGAAACAAATAAACTAAAATCGTTCAAAAAACAATGACCTATTGTACCTTGACAATCTCTTCAGGTCCACTAAGGATTGGCAACTACATCTCTCTGGTTGGATGTGTGAGAGTTAGGCTATCCTTCGTCTCAGCTCAAAGCCTGGCCACATTCTCTCTGGTTTGATGTGTTAGAGTTAGGCTATCCTTCGTCTCAGCTAAACCCTGGCCTGCTCACATTCTCTGCCTTGTGAATCATGGCCGCAAGCCCGCCATGATAAGGCAGACAATGCCAACTATTGACATGCCTCTGCGTTCCCCTGAAACAGATTCTAACACCCGTACACTAAAGGCCTCAAGGACCGTTTGAGCTGCCTCGACATTGTGTTAAAGTGAGAGGTTTGGATCGTTTCACTCATAGGCCAGTTCCTTCCATACGGAAATTGCCAGTCAAGAGCTTTACTGAAAACAAAAATCAATGCTCAAATATTTGGTAATTTTATGGAACGTAATGGGCAAATATTGTTTAGCAAAAAGGTTGGTAAGTCTTATGCTTTGCACTTAACATTGACAATGTTGAAGGGGAAACTCTGCGAAGCACATTCCGCTTGCACTGCAGATTATAAAGCATAAGGACACGACTTCTCCTGGGTGTGGCCCTGCTGTTTTCTAGAAGCTTGCCATTCTGAACTACAGTGTGTCTTATTAGAAACACATGGAACTCAAATCAACTAGACAGACAAACTAGATAACATTGATTGCTACAAATGTTGTACATATTAAGAATGGCGCGTGGGGAGCTAATGGCTACTATTGTCATTTGATATTGTTTATCATAGATAACCGATTCTACTGGTCATTATCTGTGTGTGTGTGTGTGTGTGTGTGTGTGTGTGTGTGTGTGTGTGTGTGTGTGTGTGTGTGTGTGTGTGTGTGTGTGTGGATTCACACAGACACACACACACAAACACACACACACACACACGCACTGCTCACTATCCCCCCCACCCAAGTAGCTTGTGGGTGAGAGTGAGTTGGTGTGGGCGTGTGTGTTTGTGTCCGTGTGTTTGTGTGTGTGCGTGTGTGTCTATGTTTGTGTGTCTGTGCGTGATTGGCTCGTTTCATGCATGTGAGTGCGCTGTCAAGAGGATGCTTTTTGTTTTCATTCCCTTACAAAGGAATGAACTTTTCAGACTTTTACAGCAGAGTCATGCTGTCACAATCCGGTTAGATCCTTCCCTGGGATCACATCAAGATCCATCATTTAGGACATTTTCCAGGGCAGCTCGAGTCAGGCTGCCACTGCTGCTTGGTAAGGTATTGATGAATCACACACATGATTCAACCAAGCCGCAATCCCCCCATCCGGCAGGCGATCAAGGGGAAGCCTTCATGGTCATGTTTGACTATGGAAGTATGACTCGGTGTGTGTGTGTGTGTGTGTGTGTGTGTGTGTGTGTGTGTGTGTGTGTGTGTGTGTGTGTGTGTATGTCTGTGTGCGTGTGCGTGCATGTGTGCATGAGTCTGTGTGTGATTGTGTGGTAACAGGACATGTTAAGACCAGCTGGATTCTGCTCCCTGAGTCTCATAGCTCCGGGCGGGCTGCGCCTCAGGCCGACTGAAACACACACAAGCTCCTGCATGCGTCCACAACCCACGTGGACGGCTACGGCCTGTTGAGAACTGATAAATGGTAAATGGACTGCATTTATACCGCGCTTTCCTAGCCAGCAACCCCTCAAAGCGCTTTACAACCTTGCCTAACATCCACCCATTCATGTACACATTCACTCTACCTCCTGAGAAACATGCCTCCCTGATCAAACATTAAATCAGAACACCTCGGTCTCTTAACACCGGTTTCGTGATCGGCTTCTGCCCGTGTCTTAGTGGGAGGCTCGGTGGTTTGGTGGTGGGCCAATCTAAAGAGGAGGGCGGGAATGTCTGAGTCCGGACCTCTTGTATAAATAGTTTAAAGGGGGGGTCAGGGGTTAACGACCTTTGAGGCTGCGTGGGGAGGGGGAGAGAGTATCAGCGCTAGCAGGAAAACATCTATGGTGCCTTTCACGTCGTATACCACGCCCCCCCCCCCCCCCCCCCCCCCGACCAACCCCCCCCTGCTGGGCGGGGGGTGTTCCACCACAACAGACCCATCATGGGCGTGGAGGGTTAGAAAAAGCAAAGCAGAGGAATCAAGCCGGCTTTTGTTTGGTTAGCGTCTTCCTGTGTGTGTGTGTGTGTGTGTCTGTGTCTGTGTCTGTGTCTGTGTGTGTGTGTGTGTGTGTGTGTGTGTGTGTGTGTGTGTGTGTGTGTGTGTCTGTGTGTGTGTGTTACTCAGGGTTGAAAAAGCATGGTTATTAAGAACTTCATGACTCAACAGTTCATGTCAACACACGGGCTTAGTCGGAACCCATCAGATGAGAGTGCGTCATAGGAGACACTGCTTAGACCCAGACGTTATTTAGATGTTATATATGGTACACTAGTACAGACTTTAAGCTGTTTAGTATGCAGTAGGATGGATCTTCCTTCTATCGATCCCGTTTGGTGTATTGCACGTTATGCGTATAATGTGTGATAATTCATAAATCCTAGAACGTCAATGTTACTCCACGGAAGATTCTTAACCCATTAGGTCTCGGATCAGGCAAACAATGTGGTTGTAAAGCGGAAATTAAGAACGGAATCACTTAAAAAACACTCGGGTCTAAAGGAAAAGGATGCAACCCTCCCGACCGCCCATACGGCACACCCATCCTCCTCCTCTTCCTACTCCACCACCTCCTCCTCCACCACCTCCTCCTCCTCCTTGTTTTCATGACTGATGAGAAATATTCAGAACCGAGGAGACCCGATAATAACCGAGTCTAAAGGAAAAGAATGCAACCAGATCTCCTGACCACTCATGCGGTGCACACCCGTCCTTCTCCTTGTTTTCATGTCTGAGGAGAAATATAAAACACCGAGAGGAATTGAGGAGAACCGGGGAGAACGGTTCACACGCAGGAGTGCTTCTTACCGTATTTCGTGTCGGAGGTCTTCTCGTCGGAATCCATTCTCACCGAGCGTTACTTCCTCTTCACCACTGGACCGATGATCTGGACTAGACCGGCGTTACCATGGAAATGCCAGGAGAAAGCGTCTAACAGCGTCCTCACGGCGCGGAGCGGGGGCGGGAATGATGATGTGCATTCCAATCCACACACAAGGGATCCAACAGCCAATCAGGATGGGGTTTAGGGGCTGATTGAAGGGTCGTTTGGCCAGCTAGAACCGATACTGGTTGGGCGAAAATGAAACGCCCGCTACTTTACTTGTTAATAAATAGTCGAATAAAAATGTCTTGTCGTCATTCTAAGTTGTTTTTGAGCAACCAAGTGAACACTTTCACTTTTATAGATATTTTAATAAAAAGATCTATAATAAATCTTTTAATACATTTCTAATAATCAATCTTTTAATAAAAAGATCTATCCGCTCCAACGGAAAGAAATAATAATACATAAATGGCTAGAACAACGTTACCTTAGCGTTACAGTAAGGATGTAACGACGGAGTATAATAATCATTATTCAATATAATCAATATAATCATTGTATGCATGATTACAAAGTAATCAATCATTATCTTCTCTTTCGTTGTTTTGTATATTTGGAATTTTTCCAGTGTAGGCCTTTAATACCTGCAATAAATAGTAATGCAAATAATAATGTTAAGATGTTTCTTCAGCTGCATACCAGACCAATATCTCTGGACAACATTTGTTCTATTATTAATATTATTATATGCTTTTAGTACTACTTTGCATGTAAATGATGGCACCCATCTCACCATCCCAGGATCAGGGGTCGACCATTCTGTGTTTCTTCCCAAGATCTCTGCCTTTTATCTTGCCTGTTGGGGGTATAGGGTTAGGGGGTGTCATAAATAAATATATAGATATAATCCTATGCAATTAACATGAACCTGTATCAAAGCAGGTTTTTCTATTAGAATTTTTCTATTTTAGTAGCATGCACTTTTTATGAATCGTAAAAAGTTGTACCTGATCACGTACGACACCATTAGCTCAGCAATAAACGGAACAGGCACATTGCATTGTCTTATAATAATAAAAAATAATAATAAATGAAATTTATATAGCGCTTAATATGGTACTCTAAGACGCTTATGCATGTGTACTTTGACCTTACCGTCTACCAATCCCCTCTCCTGCCTGTGGTTCACGAAATCTTGCCAGAAACTCGCTCATACTGAACCGGTGAACCATTATGCTGACAGAGATAATTATGAAGTTACAATTTGGTCAGTCTCGGAGGAATTCCATTAAAATTTATACTTAATTTAGTCGTCGGTTAGAATCCGATGATTGACCACTAGAGGGCTCCAAAGAACGGATTATGATTTCACTGCCATTTCCACCCCCGGGTGACTATTTTAATGGTCAAAATAATTGATTAATGCTTTGCATCCAAACAAGAATAATACATCAACAATAAAATGGTTTTCTTTCATAGAAACACACTCATCTATGGGAAGAGCCAGCGCTTCAGTGTTGAATTTCCCATGTGAAGTCGAGGTGTAAGATTGCTTCTGTACTCAAACAAGCATCCAGTAGGTCAAACATGTGGTTAGATTGACTTTATATTCAAACTACCTTAACAAAGGACATCTATCTCAAAGCTTAGATGCGTAGTAATTTGAAAAGTGCTGTGCATTTTTTCAATATTATTATCACAATAGTGGATTGAGGTTGAAGGGGGTAAGGTTTTAAACAAATTTGAAACGCATCCCTCAAATAATTTCCGTCATTCAAAAAATCTTTATTTATTTAAAGTTGGAAAATGTATGAGAATAAGCAGAATAACGCTTAACAAAACTGGATTCATAGCTGTTCAATGAGCAAATGGTTCAAGATCTAGATGGTACATCCAAACATATGAATCAGAACAGAAGACAAACAGTTATATATCAACAACGACCAACAAACAAAATAGATATGTTCTAAGATAAATATATTTATACATATCCACAACGCCCCACAAACACAATAGAAATGCTCCAAGATATTATATTTATACGTCAACAACGACCCACCAACACAATAGGTATGCTCTAAGATATGCTAATCCATGGACGGTGTGTCACTGCTCTGGCGTGAGGCTGAGGGCCAGGCCCTGGCTGAGGCCCTTGAGGGCCTGACGGGCCCCAAGGAGGTCCTCGTTGAGCTGGCTGCACCTCTCCAGTACCCCCGACAGCTCCTCCAGCTTGGTCTGCATGTCACAGCTGTTGTCCTCGTAGACCGCGTACATGTGCTCCTTCATCTCCTGGCTGAACTCCGTCACCTGAGGGGACACTGATTAATACTAGAGATGTTCCCATACACGTTTCCCATTCCGACTTTCCAAGTTCCAACTCAGACTTTCCACCTTATGAACGCAGCATAACACCGTAGTGGTGTTTGTGATGTTCTGTAGTTTAGTAAGTGAGCTAGTCATGTGATGGTATCGGAGGAGAGGAAAAACAACAATATATCGCTGTCGGTGCAGTAAGGACGTTCATAGTTACCTTCTCCGCCAGCGTTTCCTGGAAGCTCTCCATCACCTTCTGGTCGTTGGCGCGGCGGTCATTGATCCTGGCCACCATGTACTGCACCTTTGCGCTGATGTCGTCTATCTTTGAACTATATTTCAAATATGAAAGTTTATTAAATTATATTAAATGCATGTCATTAGGGCTCCACATGGAGTGAAACTCAATGTGTGATCCACTAACTGGTTGGTGCTGCTGCTGAGTGAGGACTGCTCCAGGGATGAGTTCTGCTCTGACCCGAGCCCTTCATCCTGATCAGAGGTTCAGTACCACACACAAGGAAGGAGACATGAGGAAGAAGACACAAGGAAGACGACACAAGGAAGAAGACACAAGGAAGAAGACACAAGGAAGAAGACACAAGGAAGAAGTCAGAATCCCCCTGGATAATAATTACTGTATCACTCAGTAATATTATCATACTCTTTAACAAAGTTTAAATTGCTAGCACACACACAAACACGCAAACACATGCACGCACGCACGCACGCACACACACACACACACACACACACACACACACACACACACACACACACACACACACACACACACACACACACACACACACACACACACACACACACACACACACACACACACACACACACCAACGCCTCTCACAGTCTTACTAGCCTACCACCTGTAAGGTTTCACTGGCTCGGCTATCAAACTCAAGACCCATAGCGCCATCTATTGGTGGATGATTGGTATAGCAGAGCTATAGACGTATGTGGAGGAGGTGAGTGAGGGGTGGAGGAGGCTAGTGGGGGGTGGAGATACACTACCTGCATGTCGTCATGTCCGGGATGAGGTGGTGGAGGACGTGAATGGGAGGTGGAGGGGCCCTCGTCTAAGATCTCCATCTATTCAATTAAGAAAAGTCCTGGGCCTGGGAAATATTATATAGGCTATTATGTATATATATATATATGTAATATGTAAGACGTTTATGGCTCCAATAGTTAGTTGAAGAGAAACATGTACAGCTTTGCTTACATTACAGTTCATTTTGACGAAAACATTTATCGAAAGAAACTCCTAATAAGTGCATTTAACTGAAGTTAAAACCCAGAGATTGGAAGAAACATGCGAGTAACTTTACGTACAAATCCTCGAGAAGGCCAACTGTTTCCGGTTTACACAGCTAGCGGTTTCCATACGCATTGTAGCTTAGCATGCGGCTAGCCACTACATTAATTCGTCAAACCTGCTACTAAACAAATAAATTAAGGGCAAATGATATTACCTTAAAAAAGAAAATATTCCGTATAATTCGAAAGCAATGATTTGATTTAATTTGAATTGAATTCTGCATTAACATCAGCAAAAATGTCAATGAAGTAGACTCACGCTGGTTGAAGTTAAATATGTTCCCGCGCTTATGTTTTGGTTGAAGCTCCTCCCACTTTCCTTTTTGGTTCCGTTACAACCCCTCCCACTCTCCCTATTTTGATACTTTACAACTCCTCCCACTTTGGCTCGGTTAAGCTCCTCCCCCCCCCACGCTGCCTCCCTGTGGATCACTCGGTGGGTCAGGCTGTGGATTACTTCAGCACCGCGGACAGCAGAGAGCCTACCGCTCTGGATCAGAGGACCGCAGGGATTTGAAACACTGGCGTCATGTTCTCTCAGCAGGCCGGTCGCTGATGCACTTCGCCTGGGGACCCTAATGTCCGGTTGGTGAATTGTTGTGTCTGTGATCTTTAGGGCTTGCTGGTAAACTTTTGTCGTGGTCTTAAATGTGTAAGTGCAAGCATTATTTCGTCGATTTACAGAACTAAAATGTGTGCCATTTTTAATTTAATACATTTTTTAATTTAACATCTGAATAAGTATGTAAAGGTAAAAGGTAGCACTGTAATAAGTATAAAAAAGAAATAGTATATTAGCTCAATATTCTTATTCATCTGAAAGAGCGATTAGACAAAAGCACAACATATATATATATATAACTGTACACACATATATATATATAACTGTACATACATATTTATATATATGTATACTGTACACATATTCTAGTTTTATTTAAACTATTTTGTTCTTAATTGCACTGTACCGTTTGATTCTTTTATCTTCTTATGCTATTTTTCAACGTTATATTTTTTGCATTGTTAAGGAGAGCCTTGGATACAAACTATTACTGCTTCGTCTGTGATATCGTGCATTCAACAAACAAAAGAACTTGAACTTGACCACGACGACCTTCCTAAACCCCCAGGCGCAGCCCCCTTCCCCGTCGACCAATCACACGTCGGCCAGCAGGTGTGAGGCGCCGGTCCCTGGAGTATATATAGCGCGGTGCGTTGGCATGATGGCGAGCCTCAACAACACGTCGTACCACAAAGGGGCGTCGTTCAACACCCTGCTGAACGCGGTGGAGCCCCTCTACAAGCAGTACAAGCCCCCCCCGCGCGACATCATCCAGCTGCCCAAGTCCGTCATCTACCTGTCCATGGCCGCCGTGGTGGTGGTGGCCGTGGCGTACGCCATCGTGGGCCACCTCATCAAGGACCTGATGCTGGACATCACCGGTAAGGGCGCCGCGGTCACGGAGGTAGTGGTGGGGTGCAGACTGCAGAGAGATCCAGTGTGTACGAAGGAACCAGTGTCTAAACCAGTGGCTGTAGGGGGTTGGATAACGACAGTGTGGATGGCGTTGTGTTGGCATCGGCCGTGGTTTAGCATTTAGATTTACATTGAGGGTGTTTAGCAGACGCTTTTATCCAATGCTAAATACATAAAGTACATTTGTCAGAAGAAAGAGAAACAACAATATATATATATATCAGTACAGTAGGGATGTTCATGGAACCAAGTGCCAAGCACTAACAATCACTAGGTTAACCCATTCCCCGTGTACACCAGAGATAGCTAGGATAAGCCGCTACGCAAGTACTGTTTATAAGTGCAAGGACGTTCACTATAGAATTACGTACATTTGTGTACATTAAGTAGTGCCAGGCCATACAACATAAAATAAGTGTGTACATAAAGTGGCAGGACATACAACACACAGTAAGTGTGCACATTAAGTGCCAGGACGTACAACACACAGTGTGTACATTAAGTGCCAGGACGTACAACACACAGTGTGTACATCAAGTGCCAGGACGTACAACACACAGTAAGTGTGTACATTAAGTGCCAGGACGTACAACACACAGTAAGTGTGTACATTAAGTGCCAGGACGTACAACACACAGTAAGTGTGTACATTAAGTGCCAGGACGTACAACACACAGTGTGTACATCAAGTGCCAGGACGTACAACACAGTAGGTGTGTACATCAAGTGCCAGGACGTACAACACACAGTAGGTGCGTCGGAGGCCGGCCTCCCTCACCACTGCCCCTCCCCCCAGACTGCGTGCTGGGCCCGGTGGAGGAGGAGCAGAAGAAGGACGCGGAGGGCGACGGCGCCGCCCAGAAGAACCTGCCCCACATCCCGGTCCACTCCCACCCCAACGCCTTCCACGTGTGGGACCAGGACGACGTCATCATCCCCATGCTGATGCACCTGGAGGAGAGCCCCCCCACCAGCCCCCTGCTGGGCGCGCTGCCATACATGCCCTCCTTCTTCCCCTCCACCGTGCACATCGCCAGCCCCCCCTACGCCCACCGCATCCGCAGGGAGAGCGAGGCCTGAGGCAGTGTGTCTACAGAGGGACTGGCTGGCTGTTGGGGGGTGAACCAGTATTCATTCAATTCAGTTCAGTTGTATTAGTATAGCCCTTAATCACGGGTACAGTCTCAAAGTGCTGAACAGGCCGTATATTTATGACCCCCCCCCCCCTCCCCTGACCATAGAGGCAAGAAGAAACTCCCTTAATCAGCAAGGGAGAAGTCTTGAGGAGGAACGCAGAGTGTGGGATCCCTCCTTCAGAGTGGGGGATCCCTCCTTCAGAGTGGGGGGGTCCCTCCTTCAGAGTGGGGGATCCCTCCTTCAGAGTGGGGGGGTCCCTCCTTCAGACGGGGGGATAAACCATATCCAACGTGTACTTTCGTGTGCGTTGAACCTCCTTCATTCTATTCACAAATCGTATCAGCCACAGGGCGAGTATTTGTAGTGCACGTCGTGTCTTTTAGTTGTTTTGTTCTTGCTGTGTTTTGCTCTTTCATCTTTGCGTGAGTGGTTTTTGTATTTCATGGAGTTTTGCTTTGGGAGCATCTGGAGAAAGGACTCTAATCTCAGAGAATGACGAGGTGAAGGACACCGCTTAGAGCTGGACATTTGTTTATCGGCTTGGATGGCATTGGGAGGACTATATATACGTGAGGCCGCGGTTCGCCCAGTGTTGGAGAGTTCCCAGGTGAACCACTCATCCATCTAATCCACGACAGACGCCAGCTCCCTGGATCAGGATCTCCGCCTGGGCCTCTCTCTTCTCCTTTGTCCCCGAGAGACTGGTGAGGATGATCAGCCGTCCAGAGGTTATGATGCACGGGCTATCATCCACTATGATGCTCGGAGAGGTCCGATCTGTGCAAAGTGAGGTTCAACCATTCTCCCGATTGTTCTCATGTTGCGTGATATTACTGTTTTGTTTGGAGTTTGGCGATTGACAACCGTACTGAGGCGTTCTGAATCTATTTAATTTGACTTGACACAAACCGGACAACGTCCGTGGGGTCTTCTGACCCAGTGAGGGGGGAAACTCAGCGGGTGAGCCAGCACACTGCTCACAGAGCAGGCAGGTCCGGGTCGAGGGAGGGAGCGAGGGATTAGGGCGAGATTACCCACGCTGCTTAGCGTTTAATACAGCCTCATTTTATATTACTTTGGAGCCAGTGATGGGACAGCGGGTCAGTCGGCTCTGAAGGACCTCATCAGGTGACCTGGGGCCAGAGATTAACCAACAGGAAACTGATTATATGTGAAATACGTTTTTGTTAATTCTCCGTTGGTTCGAACTAGCGATTTCTAAAACAACCCCTGATAATGATTTCAGATTAAACATCTGGGTCAGTGGATCGGCTGAATGATGTGTCGAAATCTGGACTGTGGGTCTGAGTGGAGCGCAGGTTGAACAGGGAGTTTGGTTCCCGAGTGCTTAAAGGTCGGTTGATTGTGTTTCGTCAAACACTCTAATGCCATCAGCGACACCAACCCCCTGGGCAAGCGATCGTCCGAGCCGGTAAAGAGGGCTTTGTGCTGGCGCTGTAATTACATTAGAAAGGCCGGTGAAGGGAAACAGCTTCTACAATGTTCTGCTGATTTGGGTCTAATCTCATCCACAAGGGGGTCAAACTGCACCTAGCGCAGAATGACACATCATATTGTCATATAGTCACAGCTTATTCGTCTTATTGTAACTTGCTCAGATGATTATTTTGTCAAACATCGTAGTTTTGCTGATGTAGGCCTACTGGGACTTTTGAATGTTAGTAAAATGAAGATGCATCCGTTTCAACTGGATAATCAACGTAATCATATTCATACTGGGTAGGCTGTGACTGGTAACGAGCACAAACTAAAAGTGAATGGGACCTAACCTTAGCTTAAAACCGTCCAACCAGCCATCACCGGTCTCTGTTTGGGATAATCCCTCTGGGCCTCAGGAGAAACCAGGATTATGGATTACTTCAATTTATGGAATTGGTGGAAATTTGTATCTGAAATCATGAAACTTTAAATCTGAACATCATGTACATTTCCAATGTTTAGAGATAATAGATGTGCACTCATCTTCTACTATAGGCTTGTTTTGTTGGGTTATCTTTAATCAGGGAAGCCTGATTAGAAAATCCTAAATACAACCCTAACCTAAATTTAACAAGTCAAAATGTTCACTTCATAGCGTACAAGTATTGCATGAACATTGTGCTCATCACCATCAGGTCACAACAGAAAGACGAAGGGAATTTGAATAGTAAGGCCTCCCTGTTGAAGTAAAGATCATGATCGCAACTGGAGTAGAAATTCTAAATTCCCGAATTTCATTCATTTATTTTACCTCTTACTGTCCCATGTACCGATGTACCGACTTGGTTGCTTACATTAAGATGCAAAACGGCCACATTGCGCAATGACGTCTTGATTCGTCTATGGAGCCGAGGTCAGCAGATTCCTGCTCCTACTTGCCCTCGTGTCGTGGGAGAGACTCGTTCTAACCTCCTGTTCCATAAGCCCGGCTCTGTCAGACCCCATATATCCCTCCGTCAGTAACCAATCCTTATTGGATCAGGACACAAGTTCAGCCTCAACTGCCGCTGAACCCAACAAGGTCAGGATCTGGCCAAGTAAGGTAGGGATCAAGTATTATTTCCAACGTACCCATTCATGTTTTAATTTAAGGATGCAGAGGAGGAGACCCAAGTGTTCTTTTATGAAATCTTAAATTCAAAACTAAAATACATCTTTCCAACCACTTCATTAAACTTCTAATGAATGTACGAGAGTATGCAATACAAGACTTCCACCCAGTCAAGAGGCTCGTGTTTAGACGGTTGGTTTCCCGTCACCCAAGAAGTCCAGTGTTGAACATTTAACAATGTGCACGATACGGTGGGGACCTTCCAAGCACTTTAAATTGTATCCAAAGCGACTTGCAATAAGTACATTTGTAAGAAATAAAACAATATCGCCTATACCGTAAGGATGTCCATAAAACCAGGGACCAACATCGGCAAGTTAACCCATTCCCTGTATGCAACAATAGCTAGGATTAGACGCTAAACAATGCCAAGTACTATTTTTAAGTGCCAGGGTGTACGACAATAAGTGTGCAAGACTGGTGTGGCTTTGCAAAGTCCAGGCGAACTCTTAACAGGCTCTTAACACGGGCTTAATTTAGAAAACATTAACCAGGTGAACAGAAGCCAGTGGACACCAATGTACAGTACATCTTCCATATTTTATTATCAATACATTAAAATCATTCTAAAAATTTACATTTTTGTCTTCGTAGTTACAACAATTCTGTATTAAAACCAGATACAAGTAGCTAGGATAGCAAAGTCTGCGATTATATTTTCCAAGGCTGTAGAGTACCGGGGTTCTCCACCATAACCACAAGACCACTCCTGATCCTGTGACCGGGATCGACCCTGTCCCGTGCCAAGTCTAGTCTAGTCCAGGTCCCGTCCCTGCCTAGTCAAGTCCAGGTCCCGTCCCTGCCTAGTCAAGTCCAGGTCCCGTCCCTGCCTAGTCTAGTCCAGGTCCCGTCCCTGCCTAGTCTAGTCCAGGTCCCGTCCCTGCCTAGTCTAGGTCCCGTCCCTGCCTAGTCTAGGTCCCGTCCCTGCCTAGTCTAGGTCCCGTCCAGGTCCCGTCCCTGCCTAGTCAAGGTCCCGTCCCCGCCTAGTCCCCGTCCCCGCCTAGTCTAGGTCCCGTCCCTGCCTAGTCTAGGTCCCGTCCCTGCCTAGTCTAGGTCCCGTCCCTGCCTAGTCTAGTCCAGGTCCCGTCCCTGCCTAGTCTAGTCCAGGTCCCGTCGGGGCAGCACCGTGCGGTACAGCGAGGTGCCCTTGGCCTGGAAGAAGGTCAACACCATCTGGTCCTTGGAGACCTCCCCGTGCACGAAGCCCCCCAGCGTGGACGCCTCACCGGTGAAGAAGCGCACGGCGCCCCTGGGGACGTGGTGCCAGTGGCGGACGTCCGGGTCCAGGAAGTTACCGGCGCCGCTGACCACGTAGCCCACGTCGCTCTCCACGATGTACTGGGAGGGGGCCAGACCGTTAACCCTTTACTGGGTGTACTGGGAGCAGACGCTAACCCTTTACTGGGTGTACTGGGAGCATACATTAACCCTTTACTGGAGGCAGACATTAACCCTTTACTGGATGAACTGGGAGCAGAGATTAACCTTGTACTGGGAGCAGACATTAACCCTTTACTGGATGAACTGGGAGCGGTAATGGGAAGCAGATAGGAGCAGTCAGGGTGAGGCGTCTCGCTCAGGGACACCTCGGCACTCAGCTAGGAGGAGGCGGGATTCGAACTAGCAACCTACCGGTTACCAGCCGACCCTCTCTACCTCCTGAAATTATACTTTCCAAAACGAGTCACGTTTTTAGTGTTAGTAAGGCTGTCCCTCTCAGGGGTAGTTAGACGTCTCTTACCCCCTCGTGCCCCCCCCCCTGAGAAACAAACTAGTGAATAAAGTTGGTATAAAAACAGAAAGACACGTTTGTGACCCGTTTTATCAACACTTATTCTGCTCCATATAGAATACAGGAAATACTATACTTTATGTGTATATCATAAAGTAATTCTCTCATTCAGCAGACGCTTTTATCCAAAGCAACTTACAATAAGTACATTTGTCAGAAGAAAAATAAACACTATCGCTGTCGGTACAGTAAGGATGTTCATAGAACCGAGAACTAACAATCACTAGGTTAACCCATTCCCCGACAAAAAGGAAAGTTAAGACACTACTCGATGTCAAGTACAATGTACAAGTGCCAGAACGTACAACAAAAAATAAGTGCGTAAGAGGGGGGTAAGGCCATCTCCTTTAAACAAACAGTAAATGTCTCCCATATGCCCACCCCTCTACCCCCCCCACCCCCCTGCTGTGCCTCACGAGCCGGGGTGACCTCCACCCACCTGCAGGTTATGGTCGTGGCCGCAGAAGTAGGCGGTGGCGTTGTGCTTGACCAGCAGGGGGCGCAGCAGCTTCAGCAGGCACTCGGTGGGGCCGTGCTCCGACACCGACCACACCGGGTAGTGTCCGGCCACCAGCAGGAAGTCGGCCCTGGACTTCTTCATCCGGGCCTTCAGCCAGGTCAGCTGGCGGCTGGCGTCCACGGCGCTCAGCGGCCGCTGCGGCTTCTCGCCCACGAAGTCGTCCGAGTTCCCGCACAGCATCACCGTGTCCAGCATGATGATGGCCAGCGTCTTGTCCGTGGAGGGGATGCGGAAGTTGAGCTCGTAGTAGAAGTAGGGGAAGCGCCTGGAGAGACGATGGGGTCATAACACAAGAGGGCAAAAGAATAAATAAACTTAGATTACTCCTTTATACAATTGAACCTCTCTTCAGACTCACTTAGGTCACATCGAGTCACCATAGCCACCCCCCTTATGCACTTATTGTATATTCTATGTCCTGTCACTTAAAAATAGTACCAAGCATTTTGTTGCATCTTATCCTAGCTATCTTTGTTGTATACGGGGAATGGGTTAACCTAGTGATGGTTAGTGCTTGGCACTTGGTTCTAATGACATCCTTACTGTACCGACACCAATATATTGCAGCATCTGTATCTTCTGACAAATGTACTTATACTAAGTCGCTTTGGGTAAAAGCATCTGCCAAGTGCCCTGAATGTAAATGTACCAGCTGTTTGGAAGCGCATGAAAGCCACATGTTTCTAATTTAGGACTTTTTATAGTCTTTGTTGACCAAAGGCTTTAAAAGCAATCCGCTGACCATCTGCTGGACTTGCGGCTGTAGTCGATCTGGGCTCTGACGTCTCCGGCGTGGTCGTGATTGCCGGCCAGGACGTACCAGGGGATGTTCAGAGACTTGGCGGTGAACACCGACTCAAACGTGTCCTGGGTTAAAAGACAATGGTTGGGCATCATTATGTCAATCATATAAAAAGTAGTAGCCAAATTAATTAGATTTATATAAATATATGGAGATAGATAATATAAATCGAATCTATTCATCTATTACAAATGAGGATAAGGCCCAGATGCAATTATTTTTTTAAGAGTTCCGACATTAAAGTCAGAATAAAAATGTACTTTAAACTTATAATTCTGACTTTAAACTCAAAAAACAATTCACATGTGGTCCGAAACCCTTTCCGTACTTTTTCTATGCAAAAAAACTAAATAGAATGCGTCGACTGACATTAAACCGAGGAGAGTCCACACTGTCAACGCCAGTGTAGTAGAAGTTATCGCCGAGGGCCAGAACGAAGTCGGCTCCCATCTGCTTGGCGATCTTCCCCATCTCCCGAGCGGTGGTCTGTTCCACGGGGGTCACGTAGGGCGGGTAGGGCACACCCCCCCAGTCCCCCACCGCCAGGAACTTGATAGAAGACCTGTTCCCTGGGGTGAAAGGGTCCCAGATGTTATCGTATTGTTGCAGCGTTTATCCGAACATGCAGAAGTATTTAAGAGAATGATAAACGTACTGCTCCCCTGGGGTAGGTCTTGAAAGACAGTCGGGTAACAGTGGGCCATGGGGAGGGCGACCAACATGATGTTTAATAGTGCAAGTGCCATCTAAAAAAGAGAAAAAGTAGAAGATAAACAACTGCAATTAAAAGAACATACTGTATACACTCAAATTGCCCACTAGGGACATCACTACATATGACTTGCCGCTACCAAGTGACTTCACCCTTCCAACAGCGAATTGACCCTCCCAAAACATTAGCTGACTCTCACCCTGCACCTCGACCTCCGCTCCCGGGTTTCAGAGAGACAACAACACTCATGCTTTATTGATCTGGCATCGTCTGGAAGGGGATCTGTGATTGGCCGAAGCCAAATCGGACAAGCTTGAGATAATGAAGCCTAATTAGAATAACCTAATTAGAGAGCCCACGGAGGCACTCACAGATCGTCCCCGACACAAAGAAAGACCCTTCTGTATTGATAGCCTACCAAGAAATGAAATGACCACCGCCGACCTCCACGTCTACTAGTAATATATACAAACACTGTATAATTGTCTAATAAAACCGTTTAATCCACGCGAGATAATCCAGGTCGAGTGCTCGTATCAATTAAGAAACAAAGCTTCTTAAAAGTGCATATCGCACCGCAGCGACCCGGGTTCGATTCCTGCCCGCGGTCCTTTGCCGCATGTCTTCCCCTCTATCTCCCATACCTTCTTGTGTGTCGCACTCTATAATAAAGCAGACTAATGCAAAACTAAATCTCGCAGGAGATGGTCCGCAGAAACTAAACTCACCGTGACGGAGGGCTGAGCGGTGAGACGGCCCCGCAGCCCCAACCCCCTCACGGTCCAGGCTTTTATCAGCCCGGGCTGGCCCCCCTATTGGACCCGGGCTGGGGCCCCAGGCATGATGGTGCCTCACGGGCTGAGTCATTCGGAGAATACAAGGTCATGAGATCATGTGATGCTCCATACAATAAGATTGTTTACTTTATTTCCATTATTTCCACCTCAATGGAATCTTTTGTTCGTCTAGTTAAAGCCCCGTGTTTGACCCCATCTGCTTTCATTGAGGTTGTTAATCATTGTCTTTAATGCGTCCAAGCTTTTCAAAGTTTCACTTAAGTAAAATGTCCTATCGGTTATTAAGTATTGATATAGGCCAACTGAAGACATTATTAGGCGAACATTTTCATAACTTTGGATTTAAAGTCAGTACCCACCGTTCACCTTTCAAACTCAAGCCCAATTTCTCAAGTTTATTTAAATGTGCCGTATTCTGAGATTTGTACCCAAATCGAATATCGAAAGAGCTCATGTGAGTAACAACCCAAAACACACAATCCCACACACGTCATATAACCACCAACAAGGGGATCAAATGACTCGAATAACAAGATGACGTTTCAAAATAAAAGTTCTTAGTATTTATTCTCAAAACAAGACGACAGCACTTAACCGACACAGGTAACAGAGAAAACATTATTAGTCAGAACCACGGTGGAGCAGGTTAGTACACAACCTGGAAACAAAGGTCAGCCTGCGCAGATACAAAGGACATTTATAAAAAGACAACAGAAGAAGAAATGTTTTACAGTCAACTTTACATTCATGTCAACATACAGGACAGAGGACGGGTCGTTAAATAATAGTTAAAACGCTAATGTTCGGGATTTGACGCAGGCTTCACATTGTAACACCGTCTGACCTACGTGTGCATTAAGGACGAGGAGTACAAAAGGAAAAAAAAAACAACAGCACGGTTAAAAATAATAAAAACGTAACATAAAAAGGAACTGAAGCTAAAATTATCTCCCAGGAAGTGGTGGTGGACTGGTTCGCGTCCCGGCTCTTTGAGGAACGAGCATCACAGGGCTGCGCTCCTTTTAGAGCGATTCCTTTTAGAGCCGTTCCTCAGGGGGGGGGGGGTCAGCGCTCAGAGCCGCTCACTGATAGTTCACGTGCCCGTACCCGGGGTAGGTGGCGGCGTTCTGCCCCCCCTGGTCCGGGTACGCCCCCCCGTAGCCCTGCTGCTGGGGGGGCTGCCAGGATGCCTGGCCCGACCAACCTGGAGGGGGGGGGGGGTGAAGGTCAGTCTTTATGAAGTCACATCAGCAACAAACATGCATATTTTATTGTATTTATTTCAGCTCTTTATTTGAGAGCTCAGATCACTTGAATGTTTAAGTTGTTAAACGACAGCTGCTAGCAGCTGTCGTTTAACAACTTAAACATTCAAGTGTTCTGTGCTCTCCTCGACCGATAAACACATCGAATTAATACAATACAATGGAACAAAAGTAAGTAGAAATAACGAGTGATAATATGATCAAGTACATATTGAATAGTTTAAATATGTACGGTAAATATACATGGTGCAGTATAAGTTATTGAGTTGGCTGATTGCTCATGTGTTGGAAAGTTAAAATTCACGGAGTACAAGTCTGGTGGGAGGCACGTGGTTCAGGAGGCAGAGCGGGTTCACTGGTCACCAGAAGGTTGCTGGTTCGACCCCCGGCTCCTCCTAGCTGTGTCAGAGTGTCGAGGTGTCCCTGAGCGAGACGCCTCACCCTGACTGCTCCTGACCAGCTGGCTGTCGCCCTGCGGGGCTGACTCCGCCGTCGGTGTGTGAATGTGTTTGTGAACCGCCACAGGTCGCTTTGGATAACAGCGTCTGCTGAATGCCCTCAATCTAGATGGGCCTCGGTGGGTCGATCGGTCTAGAGTTCAGCAGCCGTGTGACTATTGACTATTGATCAGGCAGCGTCAGCAGCCTTCGACTGACAGAGAGAACTCAACTCATGATTATGATTACCGGGGTCTCGTTCAGACCCCTCCACCTGAACCCCGGTCCCCCCCCCCCTGACTCACCGTAGTTGTAGTTCTGCCCCCCGGTCACCGAGCTGGGGTAGGCCGTGCTGTACATGGAGTAGTCCGCCTGGCCCTGGGGGGCCCCGCCCTGCTGCCCCGCCCCGGGGGGCGGAGCCACACCCTGCGGCGCCATCTGCGTCAGCTGCTTCTTCTTCTCCTCGCCGTAGCCGTAGCTGTAGGGGCTCTGCTGGTCGGCGGGGGGGGGCATCGAGTGGTAGCTGGTGGGCTCAGCGGCCGCCGTGGGGGCGGGGCCGGCGGGGGGGGCGGCGGCGGCGGCGGGGGGCGGGGCCGGGGCCGAGACCGGGGGGGCCGAGTAGGTGTAGGAGCCCGCGTCCGGGTAGAAGGTTCCGTAGCCGCCGGCGGTGGCGGAGGGGGGAGGGGCCTCTCCACCGGGGGCCGCCTGGGGGCCCTTGGGGGGGCCGGAGGCTGCGGAGGAGAGGGTAACGTCAGACGGGCTGAGGTGACCCGGGGGTGGGGGGGGGCGGGGGGTGAGGAGTGTGAGGTGCAGTGGTGGAGGCGTCGTTATGTGTGTGCGTGCTTTAGTTTCCAGACGGGGTCGAGGGGTGTGTGTTAAGGGCTGATTACGGTCCCACGTTCACACAACGCAGGGGGGGTCACGGACCCCTTACGTCCCTGCGGACCCTCCTTGCGTCCTCCGCCGGGGCCGGACGTGCGCCTCCCAAAAAGTGTAACCGTCCGTCGAGGCGACGCAGCAGCAAGGGCTGTGATTGGTCCGCTCACTAAATATATAAAGCTGCGTTCACACCGCCGCGCGGCAGCTCGCCGCCTCCGTTCCCTCCGACGAGGGCAGGGCGCCAGACGGGAGGCGGTTACAGAAGCGGCTGTAGACCAGGAAGCGGTCGCCGCCCACGTGAACGCGCACAGACTTCGCCCTACCGCTCAGCTTCCCCCGTGCTGAAGCTTTCGGCGGCGGCAGCAGCAGCCGGATTTGAAGACGCCTGTCCCTTCACAGCGCCGCGCTGAGCCCTCCGGCAGCGAGGCGGCTATCAGGGCGGTTGCCGCGCGGCGGTGTGCAAGCACCTTAAAGATCTCCTATAATACTACTGTTCTGGTCTTCATTTCTTATGAATGACTCCTGTAGAGCAACCTGACACGAATCACAGCACAAGAAACGATGTCGATTTTCGGGAAACTCTTCCTCTCTTCTGGGCGCTTTCAGCGTTCTCTGTCAACGCTCGGCTTCGTCCTTCTCCGCCCCCTCGCCCCCCTCCTGCCAACCCCACTACGTTGTGATTGGTTACCGTCCGGAAGAGCATGTTGCAGCATAACCATACATGGAAAATCCGGACTGTTCTACGTAGATAAATCCCGGAAATTTGAACAAGGGAATGGTGACCGGCGCCCCTAGTGTTTGTTTAGCGCTCTGCACAGCCACCCCAGACGCTCAGCAGGGAACACGTCTAAATGCATGTACGTCATTATTTGACACTTTAGTATGGTTAAACATGACTATAAATCACTATAGCAACGTTTATAGGTCATAAAAGTCGTAAAAGCATAATAGGTGTTCTTCAAAGGTTCACGACTGCGTCGAAGCGTCCTGCGTGCTCGTTGCGTGAACGTGGAACCATAATCAGCGCTTTATGTGCGTGCGTGTTTCAGTTCTAGACGTGAGGCGTGCGTTGTGTGCGTGTGTGTTTTTGTTTCTTTACAGGGCGTAGTGCGTCTGTGTTAAGAAGGAACAACACTCACAATAGCCTCCACCTGGAGTGTTCCCATAATTGTAGTTTGCTAAAGAATAAAAAAGGAGAATTCACGTAAATTTCCCTGAGACGGAAGCGACCACAGCGTGTACCCTAGTGAGGTCACGGTGAGCGTTGACCTCGACAGGTCGGCGGGGGGTCAACTCTTACTCTTGTTGTACTGGTTTCCTCTGGAGTACGGCCTTCCTCGTCCTCTTCCTCGCCCCTTCCAGGGGTGGTTTCCCGGGTCCGACGGGATTCCCCTGATGGTCCCGAACCCGGGGATGTGCTGTAGGAGGAGCCAACCCATCATTAACCAATCAGAGCTGAACCTGGGATTTGCTGTAGGAGGAGCCAAACGGTCATTAACCAATCAGAGCTGAACCTGGGATTTGCTGTAGGAGGAGCCAAACGGTCATTAACCAATCAGAGCTGAACCTGGGATGTGCTGTAGGAGGAGCCAACCCATCATTAACCAATCAGAGAGCTGAACCTGGGATGTGCTGTAGGAGGAGCCAACCCATCATTAACCAATCAGAGAGCTGAACCTGGGATGTGCTGTAGGAGGAGCCAACCCATCATTAACCAATCAGAGCTGAACCTGGGATGTGCTGTAGGAGGAGCCAACCCATCATTAACCAATCAGAGAGCTGAACCTGGAATGTAATGTAGGAGGAGCCAACCCATCATTAACCATTCAGAGAGCTGAACCTGGGATTTGCTGTAGGAGGAGCCAAACGGTCATTAACCAATCAGAGAGCCTGACCTAATAATATTATATCTATTCACAACCAATCATCAATCAATCAAAGAACCTAATAATATTATATCACAAGATCGTACAACTATTTACAAGTCATATATTACAAATTATTATTATATCTTATATTAATATATAGTTAATAATACTATTTATAGTACATAAAACAATGTAGCATTGTGCCTAAAACATATTAACAGTAATTTAATATAAAACAGTTTGCTTAGAATATTTGAAAAATTTGGAGACACAAAAATCTGGGATGAATTTGTTTGGATGCCAGTCCTCACAAAGTACCGCCCACCTCATCAGGGTAGGTGACCCTCTTCTGTGTAATGTAACCTACCATGACAGGGTTTAGTACCCCGTCTTTGTACCCTACCATGCCAGGGTACAGTACCCCGTCCCTAACCTACCATGTCAGGGTACAGTACCCCGTCTCTAACCTACCATGTCAGGGTACAGTACCCCGTCTCTAACCTACCATGCCAGGGTACAGTACCCCGTCTCTAACCTACCATGTCAGGGTACAGTACCCCGTCTCTAACCTACCATGCCAGGGTACAGTACCCCGTCTCTAACCTACCAGGTCAGGGTACAGTACCCCGTCTCTAACCTACCATGTCAGGGTACAGTACCCCGTCTCTAACCTACCATGCCAGGGTACAGTACCCCGTCTCTAACCTACCAGGTCAGGGTACAGTACCCCGTCTCTAACCTACCATGTCAGGGTACAGTACACCGTCTCTAACCTACCATGTCAGGGTACAGTACCCCGTCTCTAACCTACCATGTCAGGGTACAGTACCCCGTCTTTGTACCGTACCATGTCAGGGTACAGTACCCCGTCTTTGTACCGTACCATGTCAGGGTACAGTACCCCGTCTCTAACCTACCATGTCAGGGTACAGTACCCCGTCTCTAACCTACCAGGTCAGGGTACAGTACCCCGTCTTTGTACCCTACCATGTCGGTGTAGGTGACCTTCTTCTTGGGGAAGTCCTTGCTGAAGGCCGAGGCTCCCCCTGCCGAGTCGGGGAACAGCTTCTCCAGGGCGGCCAGCGCTGCGTAGGACTTGGCCTCCTTCTTGTTGGAGCCGCGACCCTTGAACTTCTGCCCGTCCACCTCCACCTGAGGAGACCAAAGACCACGACCCCATGAATATCTGGGCTGGAGGGGCTCCGACGGCGGAGAGACGGAGGAGCTAGAACCCTCCCGAGGAGCTCAACGTCCCACTCTGGAGGACGCGGTGACATTGTGCGTTTGCTTAATAGTCCTTCTCTGTATTGTACTTCACTGTGTTCTGTATGTTCCTAAAAGCCGTGAATAAAGTTGACCTGGATGCTTCAGGGTTCTGTAGACCGTCGACAGGCCGTGAGACAGAGTCGGGAGGCTAAAGGCGTTGGCATGTGACTAGAGCTGCAGTGAATATATTAAAGACAAGCTCTCCTGGTTCTGGAGCAGAGCCTTGGAGGGATCATGCACCACCCACCTCCATGATGAAACACTTCTCGTGGGAGCCCCCCGTCTCGGCAGACAGCTCGTACTTCAAGCTGCGCCGCTTCTCGTTCAGCTCCATCACCGGGTTCTTCCCGTGCTTGGTGAGGATGGGGCCGGCCACGCCCTGAGGAGGAGGAGGAGGAGGAGGAGGAGGAGGAGGAGGATGAAGAACACACAACAACGTTATCATCCACCGAGCCGTCCACCACCACGTCGGCCCTCGACGCGACAAAGCTAACAGGCTAACAAAGCTAACAGGCTAACAAAGCTAACAGGCTAACAAAGGTAACAAAGCTAACAGGCTAACAAAGCTAACAGGGTAACAAAGCTAATAGGCTTACAAAGCTAACAGGCTAACAAAGGTAACAAAGCTAACAGGCTAACAAAGCTAACAGGCTAACAAAGCTAACAGGCTAAAGAAGCTAACAGGCTAACAAAGGTAACAAAGCTAACAGGCTAACAGAGCTAACAGACGCTCACGTCTTCTGATCCGGCGGCGGAGGCGATAGAGGCGCTGCCCGCCGCCTTGCTCCCCTCTCCCTCCACCAGACCCTCGCTGGGCTTGGTCTCTGACCCGGTCGGCAGACCCAGCTCCTGCAGCACCTGGGACGGACAGAAACGGTGCTCATTGAGAGCGGCACATGGCTCAGGAGGTAGAGCGTGTGAGCGGTAGAGTGTCGAGGTGTCCCTGAGCGAGACGCCTCACCCTGACTGCTCCTGACCAGCTGGCTGTCGCCCTGCGTGGCTGACTCCGCCGTCGGGGGGTGAATGTGTGCATGAAGGGGTGCAGCATTGTAAAGCACTTTGAGTGGCTACTGATTAGAAAGACGCTGTATAGATGCAGTCCAAAATACAGTGCATTGAGCAAAAATAAATCCTTGTTGTTTACTGCTCACCAACTCCATCTCCTGCAGAGCATTTCAATCTTAAAGGTGACCTATTGTTCCACCAGGTGTGAGTGTGATTAGCCGTTACAAGACGTTTTGAAAATTTGCCTCTTCTGACGTCACAAGGGGGCGTGTCCACCTAGATGTACGCTCGACAGATCAGCCTACCAGCCTACCCAGTGGACCGTAGCAAACGTATCCAACATAAATCTATGGGGACACGCTTACATGTGATGTCAGAAGAGGCTGATTTTCAAAACGTCTTGTAACGGCTAATCACACTCACACCCGGTGGAACAAAAGGTCCCCTTTAAAGTCAGGTTGCTCCCAACCGTTGAAGAACGTTACAGGTTCAGATCAGAGTGACCGTGCAGTAGAAGACATAAGGGGCCTCCCTTCACCTTGGTGGCCACGTTGAGCTTGGCCACTCTCTTGGAGGGGCCAGTGGCTTCGTAGGTGGTGCTGTTCAGGTCCACGGCCATGGTGAACACCGGCTCGTGGACCGGCCCCACCTGGGAGACCAGCCGGTAGTCCAGCCCCGGCTTGTACTGGTTCAGCCGCATCACAGCGTTCATGCAGAGGTCGTCCGAGACTGGGGGGTCAGCAGGGACACATGGGGTCAGGGAGGGTCATGGCATCACTGTCACTTATTGTATGTTGTACGTCCTGGCACTTAAAAATAGTACTTAGCATGGTGTAGTGTCTTATCCTAGCTATCTCTTGTGCACGGGGAATGGGTTAACCTAGTGATGGTTAGTGCTTGGCATCTGTTCTATGAACATCCTTACTGTACCGACAGCGATAGATTGTTGTTTCTCTTTCTTCTGACAACTGTACTTATTGTAAGTCGCTTCGGATAAAAGTGTCGGCTAAATTCCCTAAATGTAAAATGTAAAACACCTTTAAGGAAGGATCCTACTGTTACAGGACTAACTACATACGATATGCTATACTTAATGCTCACAGGACTTCCTGTCGAAGCGGTTGTGCTTCTGGAACTTGAGGAACTTCCTCTGCTTGCTGTTGAGCTGCCGGTCATCGGCTGGGTTCTCCATCTCCGGGAACGCCCTCTTCACGGGCGTCTTCAGCGGCCCGGACAGCTCTATTTGGGCTGGAGCCAACATGGGTTCATTAGGGACGGATCTCACCGCAGGACCCGGGCTCCAACCCGGTCGAGGCGGACCAAACGTGTGGTTTATTGAGGGCAGCGGCGAGCGAAGCACCTTTGATGTCTTTGATGTTGGCTCCCGTTAGCCTCTGGGGTCGGACCGGCACGATGTCCATGCCCAGCACCTTGTGCAGCTGCCTGAACGCAGAGAGACGCAGGGCGTGCTGGGGAGGGAATGCACAGAAGTGTCAGCCTAGCACAGGAGGAAGACAAGTTGCCTGGTAACACGAAGGTTGCTAGTTCAATCCCTGGCCCCTCCTATCGGAGTGTCCGAGCAAGGCACCCCTAACTGCTCCTGAAGAGCTGGCTGTCACAATGTTTGGTTAGCGTCTGCCAAATGCCCTAAAGTTAACGCAAGTCTAGAATCAAGAGTTCTCCTGCAACCCTGTGAGGCGCTGGACTCACCTGAGCGCTCGCTGTGAGCTCCTCTCGCTGCTGGGGTTCCAGGTGGCCAATGGCGTCCGTGGATTCTCTTTCACACGGGTCCTTGATCCCTGGGCCGCCTACACACACACACCGTCTTAAGTTATACACAAGCAGACTGCATGCATAACTCTTAATGTCAATGAGGAGAAGAGAAAGGCTTAATCTAACACAAAAATTCCCAAATCTAACGACAGAGGTGGCCTCGTCATCATCATCTCTAAGACTCATTTGAGAATCACTTTCATCACACACACACACACACACACACACACACACACACACACACAGTTGACCCCAACACTTGACCCCAAGGCTTGGAATTCCTAGCCGTGACCCCCCTGTGGGAAGCCATAACGATGACCGACCTTCCAGTAGGATTCCGGACGCGATACACTCCAGGACGCGTCGGAAGGCCTCCCCCACCTCCATCGGTCGCTCGTACGTCCTGATGGACTTCTCCACCAGCAGCTCCAGCGGCTGGAGACGGGAACACAAGAGGAACACTGCGGCTACAGACGACACAATGGTCTGCTAAAGCCCTTTATGGCTTAGTCGAATTACAGCTGGATTCATTCTTTTTTACAAACCTTTAACGTTATGTAAAAAAGAAAAAAGAATGAAAGCAATTTTTTTTATCAGAATTTCTTAAATGATGAATAGATGTTATGAATACTATCTTGTGTTATAAACACTATCTTATTTTATCAATACTAGCTTATGTTATAAACATTATCTTATGTTATAAACACTAGCTTATGCTATAAACACTAGCTTACACTAGGGCTATAAATACCCTAGTGTGCTAAAATGCTATCTTAAAGGGGTTACATTATGCCACCACGTGTGAGCGTGATTAGCCATTGCAAGCCTGCTGAAAAGTCGACTTTCAAACGGCTTGTAATTGCTCATGCAAATGCTAATGCTAAGGCTAAGGCTAAGGCTAAGGCTAAGGCTAATGCTAGCGCTGGTGCAAAGCGAGCGTCTCTTACCCATCCCGATAGCGGGGCCCAGGCGGGCACGCGCTTACAGAGGTCCCTCATGACCCGGATCACGATGACGGCGGACTTCAGGTCGTTGACCTTCGCCTGCGAAGCCAAGCAGTGACAGGTCAGGTCAAAGGTCACCGTCACTGACCTCAGATGACCTCAGCCTGACCTCAGCTGACCTCAGCCTGTCACCGTCTACCTGCAGAGGCCCCGCCTCCGTCTGGATCTTTGATTAGGGTCGACTCATCTACTAAGTACGCTATCCAAGGTCAGTTAACGACCTTGATCTGAACTCAGAGTGCCCTGGAAGCCCTGGAAATTTTTGGGCATCCAAACTAATATAAATCGAGTTGAAATGTTTATTATTTATTTTTTGTTGATCTATACATATTTTTTATTCATTAAAAGTTTGATGAGAACAGCTGGATACACATTTGTACATTATTTTGAATTTGAACATTATCTTTCTGCTGTTTTTTTTTTTTTTTTAAAGGAGATATTTCAAAGTTCTCAGTGACAGAGTTTTTTTGGAAACAAACGCTGAATAAATGCATCACGTTTTCAAACTCAAAAGGGATCGTCGAAGTAATCGTGATTTCGATTATTTCCATAATCGGGCAGCCGTATACACTGGGGTTAAAGGTCAATACCGCTGGCTCGTTTGAACCCGTGGATACAAACCAAGGGTATTGAGGGTGAGGAGGATCCTGGTGTTAATGGACATCCCCATCTTAAACAGAGGAACTGGGGACAGGTTTATCAACGCTGAGAGGACTGTTACACAAGCATGTGCACTTTCTGTGTTCAAACTCAAATCTACGGGACTGAAAAATGTCAGACCTGCTCTATGCACCACCTATTCTCAACAGCTGCAGCGGTAGAACGGAACAGGCACAGGTGTAAAGACATTGCTGGAGTACAAGTAAGGACTGGGATGCAAACCTGGAACCACTTAGCGTGGCGGAGGGACGCCAGGGCGGTCAGGCATTTCTGCCTGTCCAGAACGTCCGGCGGGTCGACGACCGTTTGCGTGTCTAGTGACGAGGTGGAGCAAGAAGACAAGGTACAGTTTGACCAAGGGGGGCGCGTCTGTCTGCAGCGCAGGGAGCGCCAGCATCCCCAAAGCATCGACAGCAAGGGGAGGGGAGCCCAGGGGGTGGTCAACTACCTGCTTTACACTGTGTGTGTGCGTATGTCTCTCTCTGTCTGTGTGTGTGTCTCTGTCCCTCTTTCTGTCTGTCTGTCTCTGTGTCTGTCTCTCTCTGTGTCTGTCTGTCTCTCTCTCTCTCTCTCTCTCTGTCTGTCTCTCTCTGTGTCTGTCTCTCTCTCCGTCTGTCTGTCTCTCTCTGTGTCTGTGTGTGTCTCTGTTTGTGTGTGGGTCTGTTTGTGTGTGTATCTGTTTGTGTGTGCGTCTCTGTGTGTGTCTCTGTGTGTCTGTGTGTGTGTGTGCGTCTCTGTTTGTGTGCGTCTCTGTTTGTGTGCGTGTCTGTTTGTGTATGTCTCTCTGTTTGTGTGTCTGTCTGTGTGTGTGTCTGTGTGTGTCTGTCTCTGTGTGTGTGTCTCTGTGTGTGTGTCTGTTTGTGTGTGTCTGTCTCTGTGTGCCTATTGGCTGAGGCTGTCTACCCAATGTGTGCCGGTCTCCCCCTGGTGGTAAAGGGGGGAGAGGCCTCCCCTGGCCTCAGCCTCTCTGTCCTGGGTCTACTGCTTTGCCCCCCCCCCCGTCGTGAGACAGCGTGTCCAGTTGGTCAAAGGTCCAGCGTCCCTAAAAACTTAACACACTAGAAGGCAATCAGTTGTAAATCAGAACCATTTAAAGAATCTGGAAGTCTGCTCCGCCCTGCAGCAAAACTGATAGCGCACTGACTGGCTCAGACCCTTGACCGTGAAGGCCCTACACTGCTCCCCCTGGCCAGTCATCCCTCCTGCTCTACGTCAATTAAAACACATTCAGACTAGAGTTGTTCCAATACCGATACCACCACTTTAATATAAAATATTTAAATTATAAATGTAAATTATCTGGTTCTGAAAAGAACACTTGTGACAGTAAGTGCTGTTAGTAGTTATAATGCTACATGCTGTATATCGGTAGATACTCTGCATGGGCCGATACTCAAGTTCAGGAATTGGTATCGGGAATGAAGAAATGGTATCGGAACATCTCTAATTCAGACCATTCGTCCACACGTTTGCACGCCAACCCTATTTTGCACCTCAGGTTTTCCTGCCTGCGTCTCGACTCACCCAGGATTTTCCCCAGAGCCAGAAGCCGAAGCTATTCCCTTCTTGTTCCATCAGTTTTGCTGCAGTTAGAACCAGATGTACAACTTCTGCATAAAATCCATGCACTTCGCGCTTTTTTTTTTTTTCCCCCCATTCTCAAAACATGTCCTCCCGTTGCACCTGAGCACAGGTGGGGAGTCAGGGGCCTGAGCTACGGTCACCACATCAGGAGCAATGCATCGTTCACCACTGCTGCGACCGTGTGGCAGGGCGACGACTGGGGCCTCAAGAGAGACACGAGGCCCCTGGTCCAGTCCACTAACGAGGACAAGGGGCCCGAGTCCCTGTAGGGCCCCACTGAGGTCCGGGGGGGGACGGGGGGACGGGGACGGGGGACGGGCAGCAGACACGGTTCAGGACAGCGGGGCGGGGGGAGGTGGTGGGTCAGTGGAACCGTACAGGGACTCTGCGGGCTGGAGGCGGGATGGAGCCGGGGGCCGGCCGGGGGGGGGCGTACCTGGATCAGTGGAGGCCTCGCTGGGCGGGGCCTCCTGCTCCGTGCGGATCAGCGGGGAGGTCAGGTGGATGGTCAGGGTGAACACCAGCGTCTTGGTGCTCTTGACGACGATGGAGGCCTGCTCGGGGCTCTGGATCACCTGGTACTTGTCCTTGGTGACCACCTGGTGGAAGACACGCGCGACGGCGCGGGACAGTGAGGGCACACCCGGGCAGCACCCCGTACGTCTCACCGTAGGGGAGGCCTGTCTTTACTACTTGATGCCAGTCAATCTAATCACGTCGCCTTGACTTATGTTACATCAGATGTCGACATTTACACTTCAGGCGTTTATCCAAAGTGACGGTTCACACACACACGTTCACACACCGACGGCGGAGTCGACCACATTAGGGTGAGGCGCCACGATACTCTGGATACTAGGAGGAGCCGGGGATCGAACTAGCAACCCTCAGGTTACAAGTCCCCCCCCCCCCCCCCCGTCTACCTCCTGAGCTAATGCTGCGTTTTATTATCCATCCGTCTCGGAGGTCCTCGGACGTTGCCTAGCGACACGCACGAACACGCCCCTTTTCCTCGGACGGCGAACTCCCCACCTCGGTTGGACACAGTGGTGACCGAGCAAGGATTCAGAGACAGAATTCAAGATGGCTGTGCCATCTTGAATTCTGGCTGCGCCCAAATGACTTGAAGCATGAACTGTTTTCATTGTGCTTTGACCGCTTTGGTGGTTGAAATGGCAATTTCAATCACTGGTATTACTGCAATACCTTACTGCATCCGTGTCTCTGCCTATGGCCTACCTATATAGCCTACTCATTTTGGAGCGCCCGGTACTCTGCCAATGCTACCGCGACAACAGCTTTCCGGGTGGCGGCCATGTTTTTCTCAAACGACCGAGCAAAACATAATAAAACGCGGCCGTGTGGGCGTGGCGTCACATCCGAGGTCCGAGTCGGTTCGCAGAGGATACTAAAACGCACTCAATCAGCCGACGAAATATAAGAAAGCGTCACGCTACCTGCAGCTGCTGGTCCAGCAGCTCTCCCACGCGGCCGAGCAGCGCCCCGGTGGGCTTGTGGGCGCAGAGCAGCACCAGCTCCAGGTCCAGGTCCCCCGTCAGCAGCAGCCCCTTGGCCACCAGGCCCACCCGCATCACCCCCCGCAGCACGCGCTCCGCCGCCTCCGGGCTGGGGGGACAGAGGTGTTAAAAAAAGGGGCTGATTCGGCGCCGCTTGGTTGCCGTTAGGGCTGGGTAGAAATATCGGTTCATCAACGCACTGAAAATTATTTGTTCTCGATTCAATTTACATTAAAAAAATTAAAATAAAGAAAGAAGCACACTCAGTCATTGTATTCTAGAAGCGAGTATGCCTAAATGTACATGCCCTTTTACATTTGTCCATGTTATGATTATTACTTTTATGCTGCAAGTTTAGCTCAGGAACAATACTATACGATTGTGTATTCTCTTTTTACTAGTTAAAGCACAATGAAATGGTTAATTCGTTTTGAAATGGTTAATTCTAAATAATATTTAGGTATTTTTTGAAATCGTTTCAAGACCTAAAGAATCGAATCAAATTGAATTGTGAGGTACCTGGCAATACCAGCCCTAGTTGTCGTCACGTTGAAGCGAAAATAAACTGGCGCGGTTCAACTTGGTACGAATTAGGACATGATTTAGGTATTGAAGATGCAATCCGATTTTAGTTAAGTGCTAGTTTGACACAAACAAGTTGTTACTCAGGATTTAGTTAAAACTTCCCTCACATCTTAAGTAACAAACTCAGGTAATGTTCAAATGATTAAATCTGTGCACTTGAACCAGAGATGGTGTAGTTATGACCGTTGATACGGTACGATAAAGGAGGACAATGAAAGGAGGGATCTAGGACGCTCCGGTGGCGTACTGGAGAGAGCATGTACCATATTGGCCGCGGCCTTCGTTGCAGTGGTCGCGGGTTCAAGTCCGACCCGTGGATCTTTACTGCAGGTCATTCCCCCCCTCCCCCTCTCTCTGTCTCCCCATTGCAACTCTGTACTGTCAAATAAAGCTTGAAAAATGCCCAAAAAAGAAATAAAAGAGGAATCTATGAGATTATGTCGCTTTCCTCCAAAGCGTTATCCCTCTCACTCTCTCGAATGAGAAGGTGTTCTAGCGCCTTGGCCCTCGAGCCGTGGGTCTGTACCTCTCTGCCTCCGGGGTCTCCTCGGCGGCGGGTTTCTCGTCCAGCGTGTCGGACACGGCCTTCAGGGCGCACTCCACGTGGGAGATGATGACCTGGACCGCCTCCAGCTCCTCCGAGGTGGGGTACACCGAGGAGTGCTTGGCCATGAGGTGCCGGTCGTAGGGCTGCAGGGGGGGCGTGCGGGGGGCTGGGGCCTGGAGTAGAGGTGGGGGGGTGGGGTCGCATCAACATTAGTGATCGACACATATATGGGCCAATACAATTCGATCAAAATAAAAATCCCGGCATGATTTACAGATAGTTATAGAAATATTACTTCTTTAAATTGAGACTTGTAACATTTGTTATCATCATTGTGTCATTTCTTTTTCCTGTAAATTGAGGGAGCTAAAGCAGAATCGGCTCCAAATATCGGCTCAAGAAAAACAGTATCGGCGTATCGGCTAAGGCTGATGAAAAGAAATCCCTGATTAACATTGAGGGCGTTCAGCAGACGCTTTTATCCAGAGCGACTTACAATAAGTCCATTTGTCAGAAGAAAGAGGAACAACAATATATCGCTGTCGGTACAGTAAGGATGTTCATAGAACCAAGTGCCAAGCACTAACCATCAGTAGGTTAACCCATTCCCTGTGTACAACACAGATAGCTAGGATACGATGCTACACGATGCTAAGGACTATTTCTTTGTGCCAGGTCGTACAACATACAGTAAGTGTGTAAGAGGGGTGCGTTGGCGGGGGGGGGTCTAGCTGAACTCTTAACAGGAGTGTCTTGAGTCTTTAACGGCGGCTGGCGAGCGATCTGCGGTCCTGACGATGGAAGGGAGCTCTTTCCACCACTGCGGTGCCAAAGTTAAGTATAAGTCATGGGAATGAACAAGTAGGGATGGAACAAGATCCAGAATCGAATGTATGTCTCAAATGTATTAGTTTTCTCTAAAAGGCATTTGACTGCGGTTGAGGTTGAATTTAGAAGTAAGTTCATCTTTTTTACTTTATGTCTATATATGTATCTGTCCTTTTGTACATGTTCCTACTGGAAGTGAGTAATCATGGAACAAATGGAAATAAACAATAAAGCAGGAAGTAGAAGAAGGACACATTGAAAAATAGGGTGGAAAGAAACAAGCAGAAATAACAACTGGGAACTTCCTGGATCAGTAGGCTAACGTCACGAGTTTGATTCAAATTGAAAAAACCGAAATATTAACAAGTTGTCGGACGAACCTCATGATGGGAGGGGAAGTCCTCGATCTCCTCTATAGAAGCGATGTAGTCGTGGTACTGCCGCAGCTCCTCCTCGTAGCACAGACAGTCGTACCAGTAGCGCAGGTCCTCGTACCTATGAATGAAGTCAGGATGTTCATAGAGACAAGTGCCAAGCACTAACCATCACTAGGTTAACCCATTCCCCGTACGCAACACAGTGCCAGTCTGACGGTGAGGTTGGACATCGGTTATTGGTTCCACCAAAATAAAAGAAGATGTACATATTGTAATGTCTAATATAATAATATGTTAATCTATGAAGCAGCACTTTGAACTGATCACCAGATGGCATAGTACAGTGTAGTACAGTGTAGTACTGTGTAGTACAGTGTAGTACTGTGTGTAGTACTGTGTAGTACAGTGTACTACTGTGTACTACTGTGTACCTTTGGGCGGTGGTGTGTAGTACTGTGTAGTACAGTGTAGTATTGTGTACCTTTGGGCGGTGGTGTGTAGTACTGTGTGTAGTACTGTGTAGTACTGTGTGTAGTACAGTGTAGTATACTGTGTAGGGCCCGACCGATTTATCGGCCTGCCGATTTATTCGGCCGATTATAGCCTTTTTGAAAATAATCGGCATCGGCCAAAAAAGACGCCGATTACAACCGATTATTTTATTTTTTTTTTAATGTTATTGCGCTTAGTATCCTGCAGTTTGCGCTCCAACTCGCCTTGCTAACTAACAACTTTAGCTGGAGTAAAAAAGAGGAGATTGAATTTTACCGTACAACATGAAAGCACGCTCGCTCAGGCAGCTGCGCGCTCACCCCACCAATGTACACAAGACGCGTTGTTTGAGCATGTTGTGCCTGTTTTTCTTTAGGTCCCAGGCCATGTTAATTTGTTATACTGTAGACTCTAACGGTGAGACCATACTGCTCAGCACGCACGTGTTAGTCACTGCTCACGAGCGCAGCACATTGGGAGTTAGTTATTTATTTTACATTTTACATTACACTCATTTTTGACTGTAAATGTTTTCTAAAACACTCAAAGGTTCTGCATTCAATTCACATATTCGTCAAAAGTGTTTAAAGTATTTTTAAGGTATCAAAAACTACGTTTTATATGCTTTTTTTTTTTATTTTTTCTTAAATCGGCCGATTAAATCGTAATCGTAATTTTTCTCTGAAAATAATCGGCATCGGCACTCAAAAATCAATATCGGTCGGGCCCTACTGTGTACCTTTGGGCGGTGGTGTGTAGTACAGTGTAGTACTGTGTACCTTTGGGCGGTGGTGTGTAGTACTGTGTGTAGTACTGTGTAGTACAGTGTAGTACTGTGTACCTTTGGGCGGTGGTGTGTAGTACTGTGTGTAGTGATGTGTAGTACTGTGTAGTACAGTGTAGTATTGTGTAGTACTGTGTATGTACTTATGTGTAGTACTAGATCGTACTGTGTAGTACTGTGTGTGTACTTATGTATAGTACTTGGTCGTACCTTGTAGTACTGTGTAGTATTGTGTAGTACTGTATAGTGGTGTGTGGTACTGTGTACTTATGGGTGGTACTGTGTAGTACTCTGTACTTACGTGTAGTACTATGTAGTACTGTGTACTTATGTGTAGTACTGTGTAGTACTCTGTACTTATGTGTAGTACTGTGTACTTATGTGTAGTACTGTGTAGCACTGTGTAGTACTGTGTACTTATGTGTAGTACTGTGTAGTACTCTGTAGTACTGTGTAGTACTCTGTAGTACTGTGTACTTATGTGTAGTACTGTGTAGTACTCTGTAGTACTGTGTACTCATGTGTAGTACTGTGTACTTATGTGTAGTACTGTGTAGTACTCTGTAGTACTGTGTACTCATGTGTAGTACTGTGTACTTATGTGTAGTACTGTGTAGTACTCTGTAGTACTGTGTACTCATGTGTAGTACTGTGTACTTATGTGTAGTACTGTGTAGTACTCTGTAGTACTGTGTACTCATGTGTAGTACTGTGTACCTGTTGAAGTCGTGGGGCAGCAGGCGGTGGCCCTGCTGGATCAGACTGTCCCAGGACAGGAGCTCCTCGTAGGCCTTCCCCTCGTCCCACACGTGGAAGGGCGGGGCTGCCTCGGAGTCCATGGCGGCTCAGTGTGGACCGGAGTCGGGAGCTCAGTGTGGACCGGAGTCAGGGGCTCAACCTGGACCGGAGTCAGGAGCTCAAACTGGACCGGAGTCAGGAGCTCAACCTGGACCGGAGTCAGGAGCTCAACCTGGACCGGAGTCGGGAGCTCAGTGTGGACTGGAGTCAGGGGCTCAACGTGGAACGGAGTCACCTGCTGGGTGGGGCAGGGGTATGACTTCAGGTGTGGACCAGTTTCACCTGCTGGGAGAGCAGAAGGATGGACGCCACATGAATACCATCAATTCAATGTGGTGAACGATAAATGTTAAATGGACTGCATTTTCACATTGCTTTTCTAACCAGTTGCCTCTCAAAGCGCTTTACAATATTACCCAACATTCACCCATTCATGCACACATTCACACACCGACGGCGGAGTCAACCAGACAAGTTGACAGCCTGCTCGTCAGGAGCAGTCGGGGTGAGGCGTCTCGCTCAGGGACACCTCGACACTCCGCTAGGAGGAGCCGGGGATCGAACTAGCGACCTACCGGTTACCAGCCGACTCGCTCCACCTGAGCCAAATGCCGCCCCAGTAGTAATGAGAAACGTTGCTAAATCCAGGTTGCCAGTAAATAATAACGTTGTATCATAAACATGTTGTTGTCAATACTGTTCAATGAGGTCATGAGATGCACAAGAAACATGTTATTGGTTGTTGCTAGTTATGCCAAACACATTGTCTTGAACAGAAACAGTAACCTCGTTCTTGCAAATACTTCTTTACTCCAATTAGATAGATACTGCAGTTAGAGACAATCCCTTTAACATGTTAAGGGTAATAAAGTAGGATAGTAGAAGGCCACTGGGCTAGGAGTAGCTTAGCGACGGCTAGTAGGCTAAGCTCCAGCCGAGGCTAGCAGGCTAGTAGAGCTAGCAGCAGAAATAGTTGAAATGAAGGCTTTCCCGGTCCCGTAACAGCGAACTCTCTTCCTCTTTCAGAACCGAGGTTTGTTTATACTTGTGTGAAATGTTCAACTGAATGCAATCTCACCCTTTACCGAGTTGTAAAGAAACCCTTTTCGATTTGTTGTCTGTCTGTGTCAGTGGCGTCCCCTAGTGATGACGTCAGGAGGTGGGCTGAGGTTTCCTGGGTTTGAGTTCGTTTATTCTCGTTTGCGTTTCAGGCGTCCGCACGAATCCTAACACGAAACCGCATAGGTCCGGATATATTTCAAAACACTCTGGGACATAGTATCAGAAATCTGGGGTTTCGGGCATAGGATCCGCCGGCTCCGTCTGGACGGTCGGCCGAAACGCACAAGATGGGGTTTCACCAAAAAGTCGGCTCCGTGTGGACGGGGCCTGAGATCTGGTTTGAAGATGGGATCTGGTATTGACCAGGGATCTGCTCTGAAGATGGAATCTGGTCTGAACCAGAGATCTGGTCTGAAGATGGGATCTGGCCTGGACCAGAGATCTGGTCTGAAAATGGTCTGGACCAGATATCTGGTCTGAAAATGGTCTGGACCAGAGATCTGGTCTGAGGATGGATTTACTAGAGATAAATACATGTTGAGAAACAAGTCATTTTTGCCTCGTTATTGAGCTTTATTGAGTCTGGAACATTAGAAATTATTGATACAAGTACAAAAAACACAATTGCACACAGCCTCAGTATTGGGCCAATTTAGATTTAGGACATTTACCAGATGCTTTTATTCAAAGTGACTTACAATACGTACATTTGTCAGAAGTATATATATAATTCTAATAAGCATATATAGCAGTATAAGTATACAATATATCGCTGTCGGTACAGTAAGTTAGTTCATAGGACAAAGGTCTGGGAACAATTCCCGACATGGTAAGACGAAAGACACAGATGAAATAAATTAAACAAGGCATGAACTCATATTCAATTTCTTTATTTACATAACACATTCAGTCATCTCATTGTCCTCAGAAAATCAAGGAAATAATTCAAGTATCATAGTGGATCGATATTTATAGACCTTTTAGAGTGGAATCGTTCACTATACAAGCAGCTCCACAGTACGTTTGCATGAAAGGCTCCCATGGGTCTGTCACTATAACCGAACAGGGTCTATGTGCCATTACACCCATCCATAGTGCATAACATAATTTGCAACGACTTAAATTTACAAAAAAGGGAATTGACTGTATTGAATTTATTTCCATAAATGAAGCCATTAGAAATCCCTATAGACCGACACAAACAGGTTGGAAGTTGCATCAATAGCAAGGAGTCTGCATGATCTTATCCAGTCTATAGCTGTATGTGTTTGTCTGCCTTTCTTTTTTTAATCAATAAGTACACCTAGTGCATCTTTTATCTCTGTAAAGAAGTTGTTTTGCCTGTGTATATGTGTTCTAATAATGCCCCCATTGCACTCCTGATCCCCCACTTCGAAGGAGGGGCCATTCCTTGCTCATTACGTTTTTCTTGCCCTCCGGGGGGCTAGGGTCAGGGGCGGGGGGTAATAAATATATGGTTGTTAATCCCTTTGAGACTGTACCCATGTGTATAAGGGCTATACAAATAACATTTAATTATAATTTAATTGAATACAAAATAGGTTGAAAGTTACAATAATAGCCAGGGGGTCCCCCCTATTTTATCCAGTCTATAGATGCATGCGTGCAAGCGCTCTTCTTTTTTAAATCCCTATGTACACTAGTGCATCCTGTTTGATAATATGGTCAAATGGATTGCATTTAAACAGCGCTTTTCTAACCAATGGCCACTCAAAGATCTTCACAATACTGCCTCACATTCACCCATTCATGCACAAGTTCACACACCGACGGCGGAGTCAGCCACGCAGGGCGACAGCCAGCTGGTCAGGAGCAGTCAGGGTGAGGCGTCTCACTCAGGGACACCTCGACACTAGCTAGGAGGAGCCGGGGATCGAACTAGCAACCTTCTGGTTACCAGCCGACCCCTCTCCACCTCCTGAGCCTACACATGCATGAGGTCGAGTCCTTCTGCAGATCCCAGTGTCCGACCTGAACGCTTCCCGTCCCGGGACGAACGGATCAAGTTAATAAGGTCGGCCTCAGTGGACACGATGACGGTATACGAGGCGTCGCACCGGCAGCCACCCAGTGCCCGGGCCGCCCGCCCCCGCTCCTGAGCCCCCCGCCGCCGCCCGTCTCCGTCCGGCCGTCACTTGGCCGCCCTGACCAGGTGGGCCGCGTGCTTCTCGGAGCTGTGCATGGAGCTGGCGGGGTCCCAGCGCCCCAGCGTGCTGCCGGACCTCACGGGGTCCGCCCGGCCCCTCAGCAGGTAGTACAGCCGGCGCAGGACGGTGCGGCGCAGCAGGATGTACACCCAGGGGTCCAGGATCTGGTTCCAGGAGGCCAGCCGCACGCCCACCACCATCAGGGTCCGGT
>NC_044050.1:29014158-29039158 GCF_902167405.1 Gadus morhua | reverse complement strand
AGCCAATCGTTTTTTAACTCTTGTGCAGTTTCTCATTTCTTTGAACAAGTTGCAAATGCTTTGGTACATTCATGCAAATGATTATGTACAATTCTCTGCTCTTTCATACATTATCAATTGCTTACGTCATGTTGATCTAAGTATATTATTGAAAAGTTTCACCCCCACAACATTTAGGCATGAGTTCATTGCATAAGTCTGTACATGCAAAATGTTTGAACAAGTTGTCATAATATGTCAAACATATTTCTATACATTTCCATTAGACATTTTTTTCTAAATCTGTCCTGAATTGGAAAATTGCTACCAGGTGAATCTTGACCCTCTCTAAAGAACGGAAATGTGTGAAGTGTTAGATCAACCAACGATCAACAAGATTACTGAAATAGCTCAAAGGTGCATCTCCTGAACCATGAACTGGCAAGTATATAAAGCTGGAGCACAACACAATGTTACATTGTCTGACAATGGAAGGACAAGGAATTGGACAGGGTCAACAGCCAGAGAGAAGAAGAAGAGGAAGAGGAGTGAGGCTGCTTGAGAATTTGTGGCCCAACAGACAGGAACGTCAGGAGGTGTAGGATGACTGCACTGTAATTCCTACAGCAATGCATGTACAGTTTACCCTAAGGAGATTTTCCTATGTTCACATTTCTAGCAATGACATGGTCTGTCGATAAATTACAGTGCAAACAGTCAAAGCGTAAATGTGAATCTTGTCCAGTCTCCTGCAATCAATCTTCCACATACACTAAGGTGTAACTAACAATTGACAATCATTTTCTTCAAAGCTTAAGGCGTAGTTTACATCAGAACATCCCTCCAAAGTACACTGTTATATTGACAACAAGACTTAGCAATTTGACTGTCTTATCCGTACACAATGACACAAGGACTTGTCATTGTGATGACACTGACATGTTCATGGACAGAGATAATTACTTTTGAGAAACAAAGCTATTTGTAGGAATTGTTTTGAGAAATGCACTTACTGTTTTGCAAATTTCAATTCTGATCTGAGAAATGTACGAGAAATGAATGAGAAAAACTGTAAGTTAGTTTTAGTTTCTGGTTTTAGTTAAAGGCATATTGTACGATTTTCAGTGATATGCACTTTTTAATATGTTGTTGAAATTGGTTTTTACATCCTGACAGCAATAAATAACTTATGGGCAATGAAAAAGAAGCGAAAAAAAAACGAATTCTGTATCTGCTATAAACCTGTTAAAATGCTTACCAATCGGAGACATTGTACCTGAATATAAAGAACCAATCACAAGCCTGCGCGTTCTCTCCCCTCTGTGTACGAGCCTGAGCCGGCTTGAGCGCGTTCACGGAGGGCAAAGAAAGCGTTGTTGTCATAGTAGTTCATGACAGTGGACTAGACCTAGTGAGCCTACAACATTTACACAATGGAAGAGAAACAACAGAAGTTACCACTGTCACCGTTACTTGCCCCGGTTCATCCTTTTAAAAAGGCAAGAAAAAGAAAGACAGAAAATGAAAAGGCAGCAACAAAAAAAAAGTAAGAGAATGCTCGAGGAAAAACGAGAATAAATATTGGATTCGCTTTTCAGCGATGGCGACAGCTGAGGGAGTTGAATGGCCTGAAAAGTGACGCAATGGTTGCCGTTGAAGTAAGCCGTAAGCAGCATTAGCGCTCGTGCACGGCTCTGTGTCGAGGGGTTGGGGCAGTCGTGAAGGGTGGGGGAGGAGTTAAACGGAACTCCGAAGAGAAGCTAATTTCAAATCATGCTAGCTCTCTCACATCGTACAGTATAGCTTTAAAGTTTCTGACTCTCCGCTGATTGTTATTGCTTGGCAATTGGTTCAATGAACATCCTAACTGTACCAACAGCAATATATTTTGTTGTTTTCTCTTTCTTCTGACAATTGTAAGTTGCTTTGGATAAACGCGTCTGCTAAATGCCCTCAATGTAAATGTCGTTTGTGTTAGTAAGTCAATGTCAGTTAGACAAACAGATCGGTTTTTAACGGACCTGATTTGACTCTACACCCCTACAGTGGTACTATTGTACATTTGTCTCTGTGCAGTCTGAGCGTTTCATTACTGGGTCAGGTTTTCCTTGGGAATGTTCTCCCAGGCACCCCATTACACAGCTCTCTGCTGGCGCTCCAGGTTGGCCTCTGGTTCCTGCGCTCGCTCCAACACCGTGTCTGTGGTTCCAGGACCCCTCTCCTCTCCCCTTCCACATCTGCTCAGCACAGATGTTCTCTGTTCAAAAAAAACCTTCCCACCGGGCCGGCCTGAAGCTCTCTCTCCCACCGGAGACACGGACATGAATCAGAATCAGAATTACTTTCATTCCATCTTATTGTACACAAGAACAAAAGTGTTGGGCTTCAATTTAATTCAATTCAATTCAATTCAATTTTATTTGTATAGCCCTTAATCACCATTACAGTTTCAAAACAAGCCAAATATTTATTCTTGGTTCCTCAACAGCCACTTTTTATGCATTAGGTAAAAACATCTTATTTGCCGAAATTGAGTGAAAAAACAACGGTGGGCCTCTTCATAGCTAATTAATGTGTAACTCAATAATGTAATATAGCCTATATATACATATATATATAGGCTAAATTACTGAACTTTTGGTGGCCCCCCAGGTACTTGGTACTCTGCGTATAGGGAGCGCCGGGCCTTGGCACGGGAACATCTGCAGTACTCAGGATCCAGAGACAGCAAAGTGTCCTGGGCAGGGTTGGTGGCAGGTGTTTCTATTTGGGCAAAATAGAAACACCTGCATGCCCCCCGTGGTCAAAGATAGGGACGCTGGAACACAGCCTGGGCAGCTGCTCCAAGGCGCTGGGTGGGGGGCGGCATAGATGGAGGCACGACCAGGTCCTCTAGGCCATCGCTGAAGCAATCAGCAAGGGGATCAAGGGCCGCCGACACACCGAGCCACAGCTGAGACCATTCACTCAGTCAAGGAAGGACAAAGGCCGGAGAACACTCTGAGGAACCTCTCTGCGGGTTTGCTCTCCACTGCCCGAGACTGGGTGATGTTAGTTGACCTGGAGAGGCAGCTGAAAACTCCACCACACGTCACCCGGACGAGATTGAGACCTCACATCATGTTGGTCTCAGAGGCCACAGAACAACCAGTCTTGCTGGAGCTGACAGTTCCATTGGCAGAGAAGATGGAGGAGGCTCAAGACAGAAAGAGGGAGAAGTACCAGGAGCTGGTGGAGGATTGTCGGACTCGGAGGAACGGGTGGAAGACCAGGTGTATGCCAGTGGAGGTGGGCAGTCGGGGGTCCGCCAGTCACTCCCTGAGCAAAGCCTACGGCACACTGGGAATAACAGGTGCAAGCCGAAGAAGAGCCACAGGAAACAACGTGGAGGCAGTGGAAATAGCCTCCAGCTAGCTCTGGTTGAAGAGGGGAGAGCATTGGGGGGTAGCAGAATGCCGCTTGGACATGAGCCGGGGTCTGAACAGCCTCGGTCGGGTCGCCTGGAGGAGGGTGTCTGTTGTAAGACCCGAAACACCCGGTGACTCCAGGAAACAACACTGATGATGTGTCCACGCGTGCATCAGTAGATGTATTAATAATGAATGGAGATAAAGTAAGAAATAAAAAGAGAAACTAAGACAGTGGTAATAATTAATAATACGTAATGAGGTGTAGTAAAGTGTATCAGAAATGGTTTGGTTATTATCCTAAAGCAGATGTTTAGTTTTTTTACAGATCTGAGTTGTTTTTGGGTGTCTGGACCCAATCCCGCCTGCAGACATGAATCCATGACATTTACACAGCAGCACGTCGATATGCAGATAGTTCAGAAGGAGCGTAATTAAGTGCAGAAGCAACTTGATGGAACTGTGGTTCATTACTATGTGGCAACTCACTGTAAGTGAATGGGAGGCTCTGATGACGCTCTGTTCTAATCAGCGATACGTCGTCTAAAGAATGTATCTGTTCATCTATATCCTATGCTGTGTATAGACAGAGTCAGCAGCGGGTTAGCCACAGCTGGCGGGTCCTGATCACTGGTAACGTGTTGCGCGCAATGCAATTTCACATTTGCAAATTCCGATGATTCTGTCAACGCGTGAAGATGAAGATGAAGATCACATTTAACCCGGGGCCATTCGACTTGGAGACATGCAGATACATGAATACAGCAGTGCCCTAAAATGGAGCATATTTTATTAGAGATGATTTTGGCACGCCATTGACAGTCCACTGCAAGCATAAACAGAAATGAGAATATGAAAGAAAATGTTGGAGTTAATGACTCTAAAAAATGCATCACAGTGGTTATACGGATACAATTGTGAATGATTTCCTTTTTGGGAAACATTCAAATGAATGACTCTTGCATGGACTTCAGTCATGAGCTGTTGGTGCGTGGGTAGAGTCTGTGCAGGGGGCGGAGTCTCTAGGGGGCGGGCTCTCTAGGGGGCGGACTCTCTAGGGGGCGGGCTCTCTAGGGGGCGGATAGGTGGGTTGACAGGTTTACCATCCAATCAACACACCCGGGCCAGTTAATTGATTGGAAAGGCTTATTACAGGACCCAGACAGACAGAGATCCCAGTGAGTGTCTTTATTACGTCTTACTATTTGATTTAGTGAAGCTTTTGGGATGTAGAGGATTTCATTATATAATGTACAGAGCTTACAGAAATCATGATTTATGGAAGAAAATGAAGAAAGATGGTATAACTTACATTACAATGATACACAATAACTTGTTTAGACTCCGCCTTTTTCTGAGGGGGCCTCATTAAGGAAAAATATGAGCAACAAAAAATGTACAATTTGCGAATGAGTAGATTGTATGGTTGACGGTAACTCAATAGAACAAAGAGGAGTATAATAATAAACCCAAAGCTATGTTTAGGTTTTGTTCTCAAAATTCACATTGGACCAATGTCACCTTGAGCCCTGCCCCTTGTTGCCTATTGGCTGTCCGATCGGGACCCATGTCACTTTGGGACCCGCCCCCTGTTGCCTATTGGCTGTCCCGACGGGAGGTCAAACCACCCCAAAGCCGTTCATCACACTCCTCTAGGGGGACTAACTTCACCAAGGACATCCATTCTTCACTCAATGCATTGTGTCCACTCATAATCACGATACACCCAGCAGCACAATAACATAATAACTTCTTTATTCCAAAAACAATCAGACTAAAATACCAATGGACATGTAGTGTGCACAGGGGGAATCATAACCTTCATGTGCAAACAAGGAATGCTTAGAATACTTCTACTGGTGCTTCTGATGGGCTTGTAAAGTTATGAATGCATCCGCCATCATTAATCAAAACACCACTGACTTTAGGGAAGGAATAGATATTAACTGTTGTTGCTGAAGCATATGAACTTTAAGACTAAGCATTCTGCACAATTTACTGTGTCAATCCTCTGAGCTGTCGTTGGAAGAGTATCAAACCAGGAACATAAATCTCAGACAGAGGAGCTGAGGAATTTTACCTTCCTCAGGAACAAAAGACGTTAGACCTGAAGCCTAATAACAGTTTTCATCCTGGCTGCAGTCAGACCTGCTGCGCGATTTTAGAGCGGAAAAGTGTAATTAGGCCGAACAGAGCATCAAAAACACTCAATACTGATTTGTAGTAAATTATCTTTTTAGTTTGATTAGTCATTCTTATTCTCGAACCAAACATGAGGATATGATCTTATATGGTGATCAATTCAATTCAATTAAATGTTATTAGTACAGCGCTTAGGCACAGGTCCAGTCTCAAAGGGCTTAACAGGCTGTGTGTTTATGACCCCCCCCCCCACCCTAGCCCCCCAGAGGGCAAGAAAAAACTCCCTTAATTAGCAAGGAAGGAATCTAGAGAAGGAAGGCAGAGTGGGGGATCCCTCCTTCAGAGTGGGGGGTCCCTCCCTCAGCGTGGGGGGTCCCTCCTTCAGAGAGGGGGGTCCCTCCTTCCAGGGATGATCAGCAGTGCAATGGGTGCCAGATAAGTTGTGAATCACACAAACCTCCAACGATTTCTCTTGGTTTAGGAAGTTGAGTTTCCCTCTGCTCTTTGCAAAAACTAAAAGCTCTGTCCCCTAATCTTATGGTGCTACCGCTATAACCCCCGGAGCCAGAGAAGGGGGCCTTAGTATTTGGTGGGCGTACAGATCAGCCACATAAATGTAAGGGCAGAAACTAGTGCTTCATTAGTGACTCAATCGACGCGCCGACATTAATGCGGAGGAATGTCCCCGAGTGGAACTTGAACTGCTCTCAGCTCTGAGCTCTCAAACGAGCTGCTTGTGTTTTCTTAAAGGCTGTTGAAGTAAATTATTTCCGTCTAAGCTTTATTTAGACCCAGTGTTTCAAGCTGACATCAGTACCTCCTTGGACCACTATGTAGTTCTAACACCAGTTATGAATGGCTTCTTCTCCACATAGGATGGTCAATACCGCATGAGGTTGACCACAGAGTTTTAGAAGTTGGGCTCTTTGCCATTTCCGCCCAAGCCAAGACAGACCGAAGGGTTACCTGGTCGATTAAAACCTGTAGGTTTGGCTGAATTACCATTCCGCCCATTACCAATATAAACTGAATCCTCACCTGTGTTCGAGAGGTGCTTCATGAACCTCGTTGACCTTGTGTCTCTGAACACCTGGCCCGAAACGAAGATACCACAAAGGATCAAATCAGATTTTCAGCACTGGGCGTTGTTTGTGTGAGTGAGTTATCCCCTTAACAGCGAGAGCAATAGTACTACGGGGATTCTGCTGCGAGGCCGAAGGCTAAAGGTACTTGTGCTGAGAGCGAGGCTTTAAACTAATTCCGTGTTCTCGGTAAGGCGTGGGCGGGGGGTGCTGGAGGAAGACATGGTTTCCTAGGCTGCGACGCTGGCGGCTATCCTTCAATCAGACGGATTCCCGATGGCGTCGAGGGCCGTCGGAGCGGCAGGGACCTTCTCGATTGGCCGGGACAGAACCGAGGAGACGCGTGTCGTCAGGCAGACGGAGGTCGAGAGCAGATGTGTGGATTCTGCTCAGCTCCATGTGAGCCCGGAATTAGGGCTGTGGTATTTCACCGTCCCGTCCTCTCTCTTCTCCTTCTCTCACTCATTGATTTCGTGTATTCCTTTTTTTCTTTGCAGGTAGTTAAGAAAGTGTGTGTGTGTATGTGTGTGTCTCTGTGTGCATGATTGTGTGTGTTTGTGTGCATGTGTGTGTCAGTCTATATTTGTGTGTGTGTGTGTGTGTGTGTGTGTGTGTTTGTCACTAGGTGCATGTGTGTGTGTGTGTGTGTGTGTGTGTGTGTGTGTGTGTGTGTGTGTGTGTTGGGGGGGGGGGGTTGTCTCTCTGTGTGTGTGTGTGTGTGTGTGTGTGTGTGTGTGTGTGTGTGTGTGTGTGTGTGTGTGTGTGTGTGTGTGTGTGTGTGTGTTTGGGTGCATTGACTTGTTTAGTTGAATAATTACCCCACCCTACCCTCTCACTCCCAGCTCTATATTCTGAATCCCCCGCACTTAATCAGGCTGAGTTGTGGCCCTCAGGACAGCCAAGGCAGCAAGCTGTAAATTCACCTTGCACCCGTAGCTCTGATCTGTTGGGGACCCTCCATCACACCCTGGTCCCTCTCGCAGCCAAGTCAGCGAAAGGCATTTGGTGATGTGCCATACGTTTTATCTTTTCATTCGTTTTCACTGCAGATGCAAGCTCACCTAACAATTGTTCGTGCTGGCCTCTAGGTTCTATGAACATCCTGACTGTACCGACAGCGATACATTGCTGTTTTTCTTCTGACAAATGTACAAGTCACTTCAGATAAAAACGTCTGCTAAATGCCCCAAATGTAAATGTAAGGTGCAAAACAACAATGAACAAATTACAAGATGAAAAAAAAGTATTCTTTTTATAATCAGGCCTATTCATAAATGTTCTGCTTCCCTCATAAGGTCAAATGGTTTCACGGCTCGAAGGAGGTGAACGTGGGGATCATGAGAGAAGGAGAGGAAGAGAGCAGAGTGTCAGAAGCCTCATCTAAACACCGTGATTCATCTGAGGTCGGCCAGGGAGCCACAACCCAGCATCTCTGCTCCGGGACCCTGCTGCAGGGGCGGCGTCTCGGCTCGCTGTGTAAACAGTCTTCAAATAAGATCTCGGCGGTAAGCCTTCACAGATTTCGCTCACTTCAACAAGAGGAGGCCTGGATCCATATTTAGAGCTGTTCCGCTCTACTGTTGACTCTCTCCACTAGGCTAGTCTACCCGACGACACACGCAACCCCACTTAAACCACACTGCCGCTTTAATCGATGTCGAAAACAAGAGCTTGTTGTGTCATTCCTTTGGCTGTTGTCAGGAGACAGAAATAAGGCCCCGGTAGTAAAACGTATTTTCAGGCAGACGCACTATTGGTTATTGTAGTGAATGGTAAATGGACTGCAGTTAGACAGTGCTTTTCTACCCAGTGGCCTCTCAAAGCGTTAGGGTTAGGGTCTAACATTCACCCATTCACGCACACATTCACACACCGACGGCGGAGTGAACCATACAAGGCGACAGCCAGCTCAGAGACACCTCGACACTAGGAGGAGCCGGGGATCGAACTCGCAACCTTCAGGACACCAGCCGACCCGCTCTACCTCCTGGGCCACGTGCCGCCCATGTGGGTGTCTGTCTGTGTATTTGAGGTAATGAATTTACCCGGGTCTAAATTGTTATTACACTGCTCGTGCGATGTATGAAATACTGCATGACCAGCAATTAGTGTGAGCGTGTTAACATCACTGTCATTATTTTAGCCTTTTATTACTGCGAGGGATCAAACTTACTATGAATCAACCGTATAAACGAATGCAGAACTGAGTGATGATAAACAGTGTGTGGTGTGTTGGTGCTCTGCATGTGAGCTCATCACTTCAGCCTCTCTATTTACCTTTTTTTGTTTGCATATATTTATTTATCCCTGCCCGCATCACACATTAACTATTTAGCGGAGAGTTTTTCTTATCGAGGGAACATGGAAAAGCTCTGCTGGCGTAAACAGCAGAACGTCCACTTATTGCTGCACACCTTCCTGGAATCTCCCAGAGGATCCAGCTCTCTGGAACCTCCTGCTGACTCAGAGGACGGTTGTGTTCCACCTCTACCAGGCTGAGCACAGAAAGAGAAACAGTCATGAAACCAGAAGATACTAGCAAAATACGGAATATGAATATGAATATTTTCCACATTGGTGGATTGTCGTTTGCACCTTGCATCTGCAGTAAGAACAAATGAAAAAAAAAATGTATGGCGCACAACCCAATGACTTCAACTGTTTAATGTCTGACAGGCAGTAATGACAACAGTCACTATCTTTGATGGTTCTACAAGAAAACACACTAAACAAAAGGAATATCATGTTGATGTCTTATTGAGGGGGAATATTATCTTTAATGCCCCCCCCCACACACAAACAAACACAAACTTACACACACACACACACACACACACACACACACACACACACACACACACACACACACACACACACACACACACACACACACACACACACACACACACACACACACACACTACAAGAGAGACAGAGAGTAAAGAGCCTTCTTGCAGTGAAGCACTTCTCTTGAATCTCTGTTGATAAATATAATGCACCATTTCACTCTTACTTTGGAGTAAGTAGATTTTCCCTCATAAAAAGGTAGCCAAAAAGCCTAACATAAATAGAGGAGTACATTACACACACAAAAGGACCTCTGCAGCAAGGAGGAACTGGAGGATAACTCTGTTTATGTGGAACGAGAGAAGCATGGACCCCTTGGGCTGAGACCTCCTGCTACATTCTTGGTCATTATTCCACATCCACACACCCACAGAAGGCAGCAGGGTGTTTACCTCACGTGCTTGTGTTGAGCAAGGTTTATTTTATTGTACCTTTATTTAACCAGGTCAAAGTCTCTTTGAGATGGAATCATTTTTTCAAGAGGGACTTGGCCAAGAGGAAAGCATAATGCAGAAAATAGATATAAGCTTCATACAAACGAAGCAAACAATTTACACACAATTAAAAGACTGTTTGGGGATTTCAGGTAAGGAATTACACGCAGGTACAATGCCCAATATTTACACATAAGAAGTCTGTCAGTACAGAGCTCTGACAGTCATAAGTCTTTCTGGAGGCTGGAGTGGTCATTGAGCAGACCTAAACCATTCAGGGCTCTTCTTCCCTCTCCCACCAGGCTAACTGGTGAGGTGGTAGCAGGGGGTCAAAAGTCCAGCCCAGTGGCGTCACCCCCCCTGGGCTCCAGTCCGGTGCCCAGATGTCCAGATGCGCTCTGGGCGTGCGTCGGATTGGATTATAGTGTTGAGGCGTCATGCGCAGTGTTGGTGCAGCGGACGCGTCTTCAGTGTAATCTGATATAAGACATGATCTCACGTCTCACGGTGGACTTTGGGAGGGAGGTTTAGTTACTGAAATATCTGTCCTATATTTAGGCATCATTTAGAGCAGATCATTAAGAAAAAACACTCTAACATGGCTCTTGGGTTTTGACCTGAGGAGTGGCAACAAAAAAAATATTGAACTATTGGCAACAGGTCCACATACCTACTGACCCCATCTTGGAGTAGGCGTGGGCAGTAGAAGCCAACGAAACAGTTCTCCTCCTCTTCTCGTTTGAATCATACTCAATTTTTCGTCAAGATATTCTAGAACAGCCGTTAGCATCCAAGGAGACATGGCCCCCCACTCCCACTGTAACCCTCAGCCAGAGCCCCGGTCCAGTCTGGTTTGTCCATGGTGCCCATTCCCTAAATGCTCCTGAAAATGGAAACCTGTGAGCCTTAGCAGCAGGAATGAATGAATGATGGTGAATCCACCGCAGGAGTTTATAGACGAGATCCAGCCCAAGGCTCCCAGACGAGTCCTAACCTGGTGCAGTTCTCCAGAAGAGGATTGCAGTGATTACATATCGTATGCATGCGCTCACTTTAGCCCATGGCCTAGTTTTTCTCCCTGTTGACAGCATTCTTGAACACAATTACAATTATCCTTCTCACCAAATCTGTGATTCTTTTTTCTTTTTTTTTACCGCATTTACAAAGTTGGATCGACAGTGGGGTTGCGGTGCACCAAGGGAGATGGATCTGTGTGTGTGTGTGTGTGTGTGTGTGTGTGTGTGTGTGTGTGTGTGTGTGTGTGTGTGTGTGTGTGTGTATAGCAGGGCTAGTATCACTCCTGGGGGCTGCCTGCCTTTCTAGGGGAGTGGTACTCAAATGGGGTACCGCGTACCCTTATGGGCACATGTATATATTTTTTTCACCCTGAGCAAGTTTAAATTTTGAAAGCTAGACAATAGAAAATAGAGAAAATGGATGGTGGAAACGTAAATCTGAAAACACACGACAATCTGTGAGAAAGAGAGTGCATCCAGAAACACCAAAATGTGGTCAGTTTCAGGAGGAATATATTTGAAGTGGTTTCAACAATACTCGGACCCTTCCCTGGCGTTGTGCATCTTTTGAGGGGAGAAATTATCCAACAGTCGCATGAAGCCCGGGCCCATGTTTCTCACTAAATCGTTAGTATTTTCACCCCTTTTAACGTTCATGTTTACCCTGCCAAATAGAACACACCAACATTATTTATGTTAATTTTATTACATTTTCTCTCAAAAGTGTGAGAGAAAACTGCCGGTGAAGGGGGAAGTAAGCTGAAACAATATCTTGGGGGAGGTACACTAATAAGTTTGAGAACCCCTGATGTAGAGTTCACCTAATCCACACTTCATACCCCCGTAACAGGACCCCGTGTCCCAGTGGACGCCAACCTGGCGGACCTCTGCCGGGTCCGTCTATTGCACAATGTAACCCGAGTACGCATTTATTAATAATCATCTCACAGTGACGATACTTCTATTTATTTCCGGCCAGCAGCAGTATGCTGAGACCCCCCAGGGGACGTTCATATTGTGTTTCACTCTGGGGGGGGGGGTAAGGCGTGTCTCAACCAGCCGCGGTCGGGCAGAAGCTGTTCGGTGACGACGTTTGCTGTAGCTATATTGATTGATGCATCGTATCCCCTCGTATCGCTTTGAGGCTGCGCTGACCTTGTTTACTTGATCCATTCGTCCCCAGACGTGCAGGGTCCAACAACCATAAGATCTGCAGAACGATATACATATATTTTGTATTAAACGTATTATACTTTAACCTCTTCATCGATTCGATTGATCCCATCCCTAAGAGCAATACAGTTGAATAATTAATGGATAATAGTTATACTTGTAAGGAACTAATTAAATCATTAAAATTACTTTATTGGAAAAAGCAAGTTTAAGTCCATAAAGTTTTTTTTTTTAATTTAACTTGGTTAGTACAATATCAATGGTCATCAGCCTTCCCATTTAATTCAGTCATAAACTGTCAATGGTCACGTGAGATATTACCACCAGAACCACAAAACCTTAGAATTAGAAGATCACTATGTTTCTGATCCTTATTGTGTGATGTAATTGTGTTGGTGTTGTCATTATTGTGTCAGCTACAAGTCACCGAGTAAAGAGAACGTCACATAGCCGGGGACAGAGAGTAGAAGACAGCTAGAATACTCACACTGGGACACTCACCTTATGTCACTAAGAGCAGTGTTGTATAGTAGCGAAGTAGAAATACTTCGTTACTGTACTTAAGTAGTTTTTTTGGATATTTGTACTTTACTTTACTACTTATATTTCTCTGTACTTTTACTTTTACTTCGCTACATTTTGCGAAGAAAACGGATACTTTTACTCCGCTACATTTCGCTTGAAACCTTCGTTACTCGTTACAAAATCAACTCATCTTTAGAAAAAAAAAAAGAATCATGAGAGATATGAGAATAACGTCGGGGACTGTGATAGAACACAGACTGCGAGCCTGTTTGGCGAATCAGCTGTCCCAGCGCACGTTCGCAAAGCCCCCTTGCTTAGTTACTGTTGCTACGTCGATCAAAACTCCTACGACTGTCAACACACAAATGCATGGCTAGGACGAGGGCAAGGGCTATCAAAATTCTACTATTTGTATCAGGCTGGTTTGTACACGCAGTATTACAACACTATCTTATACACTTCACACTCTACTTGCTGCTGACTGAGCACAGTAGATCAATACGCCGCTTGTATCGTTTTCTATCACATACATTTCAAACATGAGGTCCGTTGTAAAAATAAACCAAGGAGTGCATGTTTGATCGATCGTCATTAAAGCTGACTTGATACGAATGTAACAACGTTGTTAAACTAGTGAGATCAGATCCAGCCTTGTGTGGTTGCTATAGAAACGCGTTACCTACAGTTGAGCTAACGTTATTCACCGTAGTTCTAAAGGGAACTACTTTTCGAGGGAGATGAACTTAAACAGAGCATACATTTAATAAGCATGCAATACGAATAAGAAAAAGGCTAATTATTAAAGTATTTGAATTGTTTTATTATGTTGGCCGGCGCGAAGTAGAATAAACGGAATAATCACCTCAAGGCAGGGCAATAAACAGTTTGATATGCCCGGCTCGCGGAAGGTTACCGCCCTCGACTTCGTCTCGGGCGGTAAGCCGTCCACGAGCCGGGCATATCAAACTGTTTATTGCCCGGCCTCTCGGTGATTATTCCTTACTTATTCTCAAAATTCTGACCCTTTGCTTTTTTATTAACAGCAGTTACTTGTACTTTTACTTTCAGTACTTAAGTACATTTAATATCAGAAAAGTACTTTTGATACTTAAGTACAGTAAAGATCAGATACTTTAATACTTTTACTTAAGTACTATTCTAAAAGGTGACTTTTACTTTTACTTAAGTAATTTTCCAGTAAGGTATCTGTACTTTTACTTAAGTATGGCTTTTGAGTACTTTATACACCACTGACTAAGAGGAGGGGCTGCGTTCTGCTTTCATTACGTCCTCCGTGAGTAGCGATGTGACAGTCTGGAGTGAGTGCTTATGATATTATGATTTAGGGTGGTTTTATTAGAGGAAAAGTAGAGAAGGAATAATGCAGCCCATCCAGATGACCATGATGGTCACGATGCAGAGCATCTTTGCAGATATAAAAGTGATATCAAATGTATACGGAAGAGGATAAGGGCCACATGGGATTCAGAATGCTGAGCATGAAGTCAGAATTATGATTTATTTAACAATTCTGACTTTGATCTCAGAATTCTGAGTATAAAGTCACAATAAAACGTGTTCTCAAAATAAATTCACATATAGCCCTTATCCAAGAGAGAGAGTAGTCTTCCGATTACTTTTACAGCATTTATAGCAAACAGGGAAAAAGGAATTTAAAGAACCGAATTTGGGAATAGCCTAGAGGGAAAGAAAAAAATATGAAATCCCATGTTGGCATGTTTATTTAAAATATAAACAAAACTACAAAAGTTGATAAAAAGTCAAATAGACTTCCATCACATGTTCATGGTTGGTAAGAAATTCCACATTTGTGAGTAGAACATGCCTATGAGCCTGGACAGAATGTTGTTAAGGGACACGCATTCAAGCATTGCAACTGCATAAGTGTGTGCTGTTGAGATCCATCGGGGTGTAAACAGATATGGAATGACTATTTCTTCTTCATAAAGTATCACAGCGTAGTGGCGGACAAATGGGTCGACTTTATCCTCCTCATTAGGTTAAACCTAGTCTACACGCAAACAAACGCAAGGACAGTTTTCTAAGTGGTTCAGGTGCGCCCTCTACAGGCAACACGGGACATTGCCTTCTATTTTTCGTTATTTTCTTTTTACAATAAATGGCACATTTCCCGAGAACTTTTCTTAACAGCATAGAATATAAAAACTCACTAAACATTGAACATCAACTTTTTTTAACAGAATATATATAGGATTCTAGATTCATTAGTGTGGACATTGAGCATTCGTTTCTCCTCAGCCTATGAATATCACAATTCTGAAAAAAAACATCCGGTCCATGATAATCCAAAACAGTGATACAGAAATTGGCGTTTGGATTTATGCCCCCAACCAAAACACCCATTCAATTAGTTGTTGATGTGTGTGATATGTGTGTGCGTGTGTGTATGTGTATGTGTATGTGTGTGTGTGTGTGTGTGCATGTGCATGTGTATGTGTATGTGTGTGTGTGTGTGTGTTAAAAGACATACATACAGACACACACACTGCGGCCCAATAGGACAGAGACAGAAGACAACATATAATTTTAAAACAGTGTATCCTTAATGCAAGTTTTTAAAAAAGGTCATCATTGCTGCATTAAAAAACTTGGCGAATCTTTTCTGCACGCCTGATTTTGAGCCTTCCACAGCCAGGGAACAGGCTGTGAATATTACAACCTGTGCTGCCAGAAACTACCAGCAGTAACAGTAAAGGGTTAAAGGAAAGCAAAAGACTGAGTAGTTTACCACCACGAGCCTGGCTCCGCCCGCCTAAGTACTTCCCCTCAATTTTAATTTCCCTTCAGTACTGGGTCTGGGTCTTTCTCCGTCTTCCATCTAGCCACGTTCATACATCTTATGCTGCGTTTTATTAACCATCCGTCTCGGAGGTCCGAGGACGTTGCCTAGCGACACGCACGAACACGCCCCTTTTTTCCGGACGGCGAACTCGCCATCTCGGTTGAACTGATGCTGCGTTCGAGTATTCTCTGCGAACCGACTCGGATCTCGGATCTGACGTCACGCCCGCACTTGAATCCTGTCTCGGAATTTGGCTCGGTCACCGCTGGGTTCAACCGAGATGGCGAGTTCGCCGTCCGAGGAAAAGGGGCGTGTTCGTGTGTGTCGTTAGGCAACGTCCACGGACCCAACGACCGAGCAAAACATAATAAAACGCTTGAAGCGGGGGCACGGCGTCAGATCCGAGACCCGAGTCGGTTCGCAAAGAATACTAAAACGCACCATCAATTATAGGACTGACTTATCTGCAGTAGCCATGCATGTATCGGATTGACGGATTGTAGGGGGGCGGGACTAGAGGGGGGCGGGACTAGAGGGCAGCGGGGTCGACCATGCTCTGGGTTGCCATGGCGACGGCGGGGGAGGGCGAGGCCTTGCCTTTGTAGCCCAGCTTCAGGATGTGTTTCTGCAGGTGAGCGATCCAGTCCCCCTGCACCGAGAGAGGACCCTGGAAAACCTGCTCACAGAACCTAGACACACACACACACACACACACACACACACACACACACACACACACACACACACACACACACACACACACACACACACACACACACACACACACACACACACACACACACACACACACACACACACACACACTTTAATTTCCCTTGTCCCCTGTCTTTGATAGGGGCTACGTTTCCTTGTTTTAAGTATTTCTGTCTTCCAATACTGTTTTAAAGCAGTACAATTACATCGCACGTTTTGAAAACATGTTCTTTTGACCTGTAGTTAAACAATTAAACAACACTGAATTACATTTTTTTGGAGTGAAGTAGACAGAAAAACGATGGTTAATTGTCGGACAGTTGTTCCAGCAGGTGAGCTCAAAAACAAATGCCAATCAATACGCAAAAAATGCACACACGTCTACCCACCTAATCCACCCACAGAATGGAGGTTTGAGCATTATTATTACAATACATTAGATAGTTATTGAGGGTATTGACGTGACCCCGCCCACTGACCTGCACTTGAGGGAGTACACCTTCCCCACCAGGCTGACCAGGGGGGTGAGGGGGGGCATGGGCAGCAGGGCGGGGATGTTGCCGGGCCGGGGGGGCGGGGGGCTGCCCTCCACGTTCTCCTGCCCCGACGCGGCCGGAGGCTTCAGCGGGCGGACGCCTGGGAACAACCGACGGGTTCGTTAGTGAGCGGTCCGTCATCGTTCTCTGGGGAACGGTGAGACCGGGAACGATGAGCGGAACAAGAGATCCACCACGTGGTGCTTTACTTTATTGTTCTAAAAAGAACACGTAACAAAAGAAGATAAATCATGTTGGTGTTCACGTGTTCACCGGTCGGACTCCTGGAAAACACTTTGGGTTTGTTACTCAACGTTCTGTTATAGTACTCTTGGACTCTGGTATTTCCATCCTCTCTTACATTGACATTCACATTGAGGGTGTTTAGCGGACGCTTTTATCCAAGGGGACTTATAATAAGTACATTTGCTGCTTTCAGTACACGGACGCGCAATCATGCACGAGCGCGAACACAGATGCACGAGAGCGAGGCATTAGCTAGTTAGCTAGCTCCAGTAGCTACCGCAGGATAACAACAAACAGAAGCTTGCTCTGGGTCACGAGCTTTGCGTACGTGCACAAAGGGGTCATGCGCGGGGAGCGGGGGAGGGGGAGGGGTCACGCAGTACGACCGTTTGATTGACGTACTTACTGTCCAATGCAACTCGGTGGCTCTGGAAAACATTGGCTGGAGTATTTCGAGCCCGGCCCGTTCCACAGATGATTGACTTGTTTAATTGTCACGTCAGTACTTCTAACTCAGTGGCTGTAAGTGGGTTATGATAAGGATGCAAAAAATTGCCAAAAAAGAGAATTCCATACCCAACCTTTAAGTACTATTTTTAAGTGCCAGGACGTACTACAGACAATAAGTGCGTAAGAAGAGGGGTGGGGGACGGGTCCAGGTGAACTTACGGGTGGGGGACGGCACCGTGACGTCGCTGAAGGCCAGCTGCTTGGGCCCCCCGGGGCCCCTCTCCATGGTGGACAGCTTGCGGGCGGCCTTGGGGGACGCCCCGGGGACCCCCAGCAGCTCCCTGCCCGCCCGGGGGCCCGGCAGCGGCCCCAGAGGCTCAGGGCTCCTGGGGGCCGCAGGGACAGCTTCCAGCGGGGGGGCGGGGGACGGCGCCGGTCTCTGGGGACGGAAGAACACACAGCGATGGGTCAGGGCCAGTAGGATAACACATCAGAGGTCTGGGACCGGCTGGTTGAGGCAACGAATGAAATGCCTCTCTCTCTCTCTCTCTCTCTCTCTCTCTCTCTCTCTCTCTCTCTCTCTCTCTCTCTCTCTCTCTCTCTCTCTCTCTCTCTCTCTCTCTCTCTCTCTCTCTCTCTCTCTCTCTCTCTCTCTCTCTCTCTCTCTCTCTCGAGCCCCCCCCCCCCCCCCCCCCCCTACCTTCTTGATGTAGAGCCCCCCCCCTACCTTCTTGATGTAGAGCCCCCCCCCTACGTTCTTGATGTAGGGCCCCCCCCCCCCGCCTACCTTCTTGATGTAGAGGTCCCCCAGCAGGTATCGCTGGGTGATCTCGGCCACCTTGGCGGGCTCCTTCTGGATCCACTCGTTGAGCAGCTCGATGGGGGACCCCTTGGAGCCGTCGCTCTTCCACTCGGTGACGCCCAGCTGGCGGAGGTGGGCCCGGGCGTGGCTCGCCAGCGCCTTCCGGTGGCTGAACTCGAACCCGCACAGCTCGCAGAAGGCGGCTGGGGACGGGAGGACACAGAGGGACAGGGCTGAGCCACCGGGCCGCTCTCTGGGATGCATTTACACCCATCAATAGAGCGTGAGGTACCGACACTGGGACGCTGAGTGGGTATAGTGTATACCGGGTCCTGTTTGTTGTGTTTGTTATGTTTGTCCTGTTTGTTGTGTTTGTTATGTTTGTCCTGTTTGTTGTGTTTATACTGTGTGTTATGTTTGTTGTGTTTATACTGTGTGTCCTGTTTGTTATGTTTGTTGTGTTTATACTGTGTGTCCTGTTTGTTATGTTTGTTGTGTTTATACTGTGTGTCCTGTTTGTTATGTTTGTTGTGTGTGTCCTGTTTGTTGTGTTTGTTATGTTTGGCCTGTTTGTTGTGTTTATAATGTCTAAACTGGCTAATGTCTGTTGGCTTGACAGCGTTGACGATGTGTCACAACGTGTCGCCGGTCAAACGGCCCCGTTGGTCTAACCTCACCGGGGGGTGCGTGGACTTGGTCTAACCTCACCGGGGGGTGCGTGGACTTGGTCTAACCTCACCGGGGGGTGCGTGGACTTACGGTTGTGGGACTTCTTGCCTGACGACGGGTCCAGGGCTTCCAGGGGCACGCCCTTCCCCATCAGCTGCCGGAGGAGGTCGATGGGCGACGACTTGCTCGACCAGGGCACGCCGAGCTGCCGCAGGTGGGCGCGCACGTGGCAGGAGAGGCCCTTCCTCGAGTCAAAGAGCTGGCCGCAGTACTCGCACAGGATCAAGGGGATGGGCTGCCCGTCGAACGTGGGCTCGATGAAGTTCACCGAGGTGGGCGTCTCCCCCGTGTCCAGCGGCGCCCGCTTGGGCTTCTTCAGCTGGGGTTCCACCGCCAGCCGGAACCCCTTCTTCGCCTTCGGGGCTTTGCTGACGGGCGAGGGGAGGCCGGGGCTGGACAGAGCGCTGCCGCTGGGGGGGAATGACGGCGGGGGCGGCGCCGGGGGCGTGGCTGGCGCCGGAGACGGGGCCGACTGCTGCGCCCTGGCTTTGGCCGCGGCCCCTTTGGTCAGCGGCCAGATGTCCGCCAGCACGCCGCTGCTGGCCAGCTCCTCGATGGCGTCCACCGCCGAGGTCTTCCCCAGCATGTCCGACACGCCCATCTGCCGCAGGTGAGAGCGCGCGTGGCTGCCCAGGCCCTTGCGGTTCTCGAACTGCTCCCCGCAGAGGACGCACACAAACTCCTTCGGCACCTTGGGCCGCTTGGCCGGCGGGGGGGGCGGGAGGGCGCTGGTGGAGGGGGGGTGGTCCAGGGAGGGGCGTTTGGCGGCGGCGGGTTTGGACTGGGGGGACTGGGGGGTCCCGGGCCGGGGGTCCTCCGGCGGGAGGTTCTTGAGGCTGTACAGCAGCGCGATGGGGCTGATCTTGGAGCTCGCGTCCGAGACGCCGAGCTGCCTCAGGTGGGCCCGGGCGTGGCTGGACAGGCCCTTGCGCGTCTCGTACCACGCGCCGCACACCCGGCACACGTGCACCTCGTCGCTGGTGTCGGACACTGCAGGAGCGGAATGGAGGCGTTTGAAATGGTCCGACTCCCCAGTTGTTGCATAAGATGTTGGGTTGATGCACTTCTTCTTTTTACGTTTATTTGACCGCTTCAATGCGCAATATATAATTGAGCCAGATTATAGCCACAAGGCTAATTTACATCTGTTCTATTTCATGTAGGCTACGCCGTCTAGGCTTCGCCTTATGGGCTTGTCCCGTGCCTACATGAAATAGAACTAGAGTTATAATAACATAACTATCGTTTTCCTGGACAGGAGTTGATGTTATAAAACAAATTAAAGACAACATAAAATGAGAGGGGGGACAGTGACCCAAACACACATCACAGTGGCATGTACAGAGTGATAACATTCAGTAATGAGAAAAACAGGAAATAAGACTGGTACGGAGTTGTGTTGTTACACACTATGTTGTGTTGTTGCAAGATTGGTTAACGTGTTGCAACATTAATCAAGGATGAATCATAGTCTTATTTTGTTCTAATGGTAGGACAGGGAGTAAACAACGCCGAAGAGGAAGAACAAGAAGAAGAAGTAGTAGTAGTAGTAGTATGCGTGTGTGTGTCACTAGAACCCCCACGCATATCCCAACAGCAGCACAGATCAGATGCAGGTCAGAGGGGGGACCTACCCAAGGACAGGGGGGCGTCTGTGTCCTGCGGGGCCCACATTGGTTTCAGTGTCGTCTGTTTGGAGCTCGAACTCTGGGCCTCGACGTCCCTGGACTCTGTCCGCTTATGGGGAGAGACCAGTGGGAGAGCGGCGGCGACACCACTGGTCCCACCGGTGAGAGATCCCAGCAGAGGATCCTTCGGGGCGGGGAGCTCCTCAAACAGCGTCTTTGAGTGGCTCTGTACCTCATGGCCGGGGGGCACCATGGGGGTCTTGGGGTCCAGGGTGAAGTCCAGCTGGGAGCCTTTGCTCTCCTTGAGCTCGTAGAGCAGCGCGATGGGCCCGTTGGTACACTCCGACAGCGGCACCCCGAGGTGGCGCAGGTGCAGACGGGCGTGGCTGGACAGCCCCTGGCGGGTGGCGAAGCTGCAGCCACACACGCCACACACCTTTTTGGATGAAGCTGCGCGAAAACAAACAAGGCAATGTTCAGGGTTTCCCACAGAAAATGTGTTAGTTAAAGGCACCCAGTGCAACTTTCGAGGCTTAAAAATAAACATTCAATTTCTAGTCTTTTTTACACGAAATAAGTTTCAATAACTCCATACCATTGCATACCGACATTCAAGCAGCAAAGATGAGACGTCGGTTGTGTGGTGAGAACTGATAGAAAATCGATAACAACAACAATGCCGCCATTTTCTTTATTTTTTGTAACCTACAATAAATAAAGCAGGCTTCCAGTCAATGGAAAAATGGCTTCTCCCCACCGGCGATTGTTGTTGTTTACGATTTTCTATCAGTTCTCACCACACAGCGACGTCTCATCTTTGCTCCTTGAATGTCGACATGTAATGGTATGGAGTTATTGAAACTTACTACGTGTAAAAAAGACTAGAAATTGAATGTTTATTTTTCATTGAATGTTTACGTAAAGTTGCACCGGGTGCCTTTAAGGTGGTTGGGGGGGTTCTGATCTATATTTAGATAATTTTACAATATTTACAGTAATATTAACATTATAAAAAAAGTTAAGGCGCCAGGCGTGTGTTGCTTTGGCGGCCGCATAAACTGTAAAGTGCTGTGGGAAACCCTGATGTTGTTTCCCAACACGGTACAGAGGCTGAAGTATGACTGTGGAAAGGGTCACAGTTAAATCGGCTTCCTGCTAAACATGTGTATGCGTGTGTGTGCGTGCATATCAACAGTACTCACGTCTTTTTTCCATGGCTGGTGACCTTTGAGGTTTACAAAACGTAAAACCTCGACCTTTGTGTCACCCAGACCCTGATACGAGAGGAGATATACCAGGGTTAAAGGTAGAGTCAGGGTCTGGTAGCTCCAACGGCTAGCCCAAAAACAGGAGCACGTTATATCTGGGACACAACAACACAGATGAACATTACGTTATATATTATATATATATATGTGATGTGGAAACTATGGTGAACTTTTAGCGTCCTTTTGTGTGTGTGTGTGTGTGTGTGGGTGTGTGTCTGTGTGTGTGTGCGTGTGTATGTGAATGCAGCTAACTGCTGGCTGCCATGCTTGATCAGAGTGTTTATATATATGAATACATTTACTTATTATAAGTTTAATAAACACGATATAAGATCATATAGCCACTAACGTTACCTTTTATGTTTATTTCAACCTTGGAGACCTCAGATCGCAGATCTACCCGAGAGGCTTGATGACAACAAAACCTTGCACAAGGGAGGGCGGAAGTCCATGCCCTCATTCAGAAGAGGGCATTTCAAAATAAAAGGCATTCTTTTAATATCGTGAAGCGTTAAATGCGAATCAATCGTGTGTAACCCTATGAATGAAATACATTGTTTACGAAACAATATCGACAAATGTATAACTTTTACCAATGACAACTTATCAATGAACGACTGTTTCTGTCGATGTGTTTGTTTGTGTAAAATTAGCAGCAGTCTACATCTCCTGTATGCACTTTTCCCTTCTCCTTCATTATTCTGTCTGTTCCAAAGTGTTGTGGTGACTGCATTGGATGCCTGGAGCACCCCATCCCCGATTTAAAATGATCTGTCAGTCTGTCAAGAGTGTAATACCTATCGATCCGTATACAAACCAATGTTTAAGAAACTTAACAATGATACAAATCTTTTGAACTCTACCAAGCACAACTTTCAAACAAGCACTGTTTCTGCAGCACTGTCTGCCTCCAACCTTTTACTTTGAAAAACCCTGTAATCCGCCTCTGGTTTAACTCATGGGCCAAGCACTATAACTTCCGGGTAGGCTGACGGGTCCCGCCTACTTCAGCCTCTCTCTCCTTCTGTCCGCCGGTCTCCTGCTCAGTGGTCCGGTGCTCACGGCTGACTTTGGTTCTCTCTCCTACTCAACGTAAGTGTGTGTGTTGTTTCTGCTAGTCTAGGAGACGTCCGCCATGTTAAGGAGACGAGGAGACATGAGGAAGGAACCTTATGGCTGCAGCGAGGCGTGCGGGTCATCGTGGCGGGTTCGCATCCCGCGGGCCTCGAGCCGCTCTTTGTCTCTCCACGATTCAATCCACTTTTCTTTATATAACCTCCTATCTCTCCCCCCCTTTTCTCCTCTGTCTCCCCCCCCCCCCCCCCCCCCTCTATTCTCCCCTCTCCTTTTCCCCCTTTTCTCCTCATTCTTTCTCCCCCTTTTCTCACCTTTCTCCCCTCTCTCCCTTTCTCCCCCTTCTCCTCTATCTCCCCCTTTCTCCCCTCTCTCCCTCCCCCTTCTGCGTTTTCAGGAGGATTTAGTGCAAAGTCATGCTGGGTCTGCCCTAGACCACAATGCTATTACTTTTACTTTTTTTTTAGCGTTCGCTATTTTTAAAGTGTCTAATATTATTGAGTTATGTTATGAGACCGACTGACCACTTGATGCATGTAAAACCTGAGTATGTGGTTGATGTAGACTGGTTTAGTGGGTAACGGGGGCTGGTTTAGTGGAAGACTCTGGACTGGTTTAGCTGCAGGGTCTGCACTAGTTTAGTGGCCAGTTTTAGACTGGTTTAGACTCAAGGCTCTGGACTGGTTTACTGGCAGGGTCTGCACTGGTTCAGTCACGCTGGTGTTTAAGTCGGTCATGAGGTTCTCATCATTCCTGGACGAATAATAATCTCTATTGTGTCGAGAAAACCCATGAGAGGTCTGCAGCTGCTACTTCTGCTTTCACTGCCGGTTTAAATCTGTGTAAGCTTTTAAAAAAACTACTGACCCAGTGACTTAGCTGGAGGGCTTCAAAACCTTCAGGGAACACTTTAATTGCAGACAAATATTGTGCCTTTTTCTTCTGGAAGTCCATCCTGCATGCTGGTGAGACTAAACGGGTAGATAGACTGCATTTATACAGAGCTTTTTAAACCAGTGGCCCCTCAAAGCGCGTTACAATATTGCCCAACATTCACCCATTCATTCGCCCACCGATGACGGTGTCTGCCACGCAAGGCGACAGCCAGCTCGTCGGGAACATGTAGGCTGGGGCGTCTCGCTCAAGGACACCCCGACACTCGCAGGAGGAGCCGGGAATCGAACTAGCAACCTTCCTGTTCCAAACCTACCCGCTCTGCCTCCTGAGCCCCAGCCTCTCTTGATGGTTGCTGTTTGTGTTCCCTCCAGGCAACGACCCCCGTCATCATGTCTGCTGGAAGCGCCCAGATCGGCAAGCCTGCCCCGGCTTTCACCACCACCGCCGTGGTGAACGGAGAGTTCAAGGACGTCAGCCTGTCCAGCTACCAAGGTGAAGGGCTTTAAACCTCGACTCTGGCGTTTGTAATACGCCCACGTGAATGATCTACCTGTTGATTGGTCTAATAAATCCATATAATTTTGCGCGCTTCAATTTCAAACCAAACTGACTGCAAGCGTGTGCCTCTATAACATTTGCATTGAGCACATTTGGCAGACGCTTTTATGCAAAGCCACCTACAATAAGTACATTTGTCAGAAGAAAGTGAAACGACAACAATATATCGCTGTCGGTACAGTAAGGATGTTCATAGTGCTAAGCACTAACTATCACTAGGTTAACCCATTCCCCATATGCAACAGAGTTGGCTAGGATAAGATGCTACACAACTTAGTACTATTTTTAAGTGTTAGGACGTACAACAGGTGTGTACATTGGTGTTGACTCTCCTTGTCTCCTCTTGTTTGTTCAGGGAAGTACGTGATCTTGTTCTTCTACCCTTTGGACTTCACCTTCGTCTGCCCCACTGAGATCGTGGCCTTCAGCGACCGCGCCGAGGAGTTCCGCAAGATTGGCTGTGAGGTGCTGGGAGCCTCCACTGACTCCCAGTTCAGCCACCTGGCCTGGTAAGCACTGGGCACTGGTCTCAAACCAATACACGCGTTTAGATGATTACTACGAATGGGAAGCACATCTGGTCTCAAACCAATGCACGTGTTTAGATGATTACTACGAATGGGATTCACACCTTAAACTCGGCCATCCTGCAGGAAAAGGCTACTTAAT
>NC_044050.1:29006658-29011658 GCF_902167405.1 Gadus morhua | reverse complement strand
CAAACCCAATTCAAATGAATCTGTTTTTTGTTTTGCTCTTGGATGTGTTGCTCTGAACTCGTTGGTGAAGCGTTTCTGGACTTCAAACGGAGGCCATTGTATGTCCTCACAGGGGACTGTTCTCTGACCGTCCTCTGTCCTGTGTTTACCTCGTCCCTCTCATAGGGGTCTGTTTGTGATCGACGATAAGGGCATTCTGAGGCAGATCACCATCAACGACCTCCCCGTGGGTCGCTCGGTGGACGAGACCCTGCGTCTGGTCCAGGCCTTCCAGCACACCGACAAGTTCGGAGAAGGTGGGTCAACTACGATGATCCGATAGTTGTTGTTTTTTTTCCTTACAGATTCTTGAACTTGAGTATCGGCTGATACCTATACAGCATCTAGCATTGTAACTACTAGAATCACTGGTTCTTGTTGAAGGGATCTCTTAGGATGACAGGGATGTATAGCCAGTTCACTTACTTTCAAACTAAATAATTAAAATGTATAATATATTTTTATTCTCGTAGTTCAGCATCCATGTTTTAACTCCAAACGCACGCAGGTCGGAAATGACGCGTTTCCCGTTCCGACTTTGCACCTCTGGCCGTTAACAAACGCAGCATAACGCGTAGTGTTTGATGTTCTCAGCCTGTGGTAGAAAGTGAGCAAGTCACGTGATGGTATCTGATCGCTGCATACTAGGGCTGTAACGATACGCGTATCAAACCGAAAATCGCGATACTCAGAGCCACAAACCTGTCTCGCGGTGTGAGAAGGCAGAAGCGCGATATGCCCTTTCTAACTCTTCGGTCAAATTGTCCGATTGACATTTGCTAATAATTTGTCTAAATAATAGTCTGCTGACAGCGCCCCCTCCTATCGATGCCGTAAATATGTGACGAGATGCCCTCTCTGTGATCACAGCTCTCCGTCGAAGTCCTCATATGCGATATGAACGACATTTATCCAGAGTGGGCCAAGCGCGAAAAAAATTGCCTGTGTGATCCTGTCTCTATTGTTTTGTGTGATTTGACTGGCAGTTTGTCTGCTTATAGGTCGGAATGAAGCGGCCACCGATTATTGACAAGATGGGTACTTTATTCTACCGGACTCGTTCGCTTCTTCACTTCTTCACACGCGCTACCGCTCGCTCTCCTCGCTCGTCCACTCACTCGCTGACGTCACTCACACACGCATACGCACACTGCCATTCTCGCGCACACACATATGCTACTCGTAACACTATGCCTCGTTATTGCGACGTTCATGTTTTTCCTCATCTATTGAAAGTTAGGCTATTAAACATGTTGCATTCTATACGGCCTGATTATGTCATTATTTAAGCTACATAGCCTAATAAGAAGCGCTAATAAGGATATTTGAATAAACCAACCAAACGGTTAAAGGGGCCCTATTATGCCTACCAGCAAAAAGCATCCTCCAACTGCAATCTTTGGTTATTTCTTTATTAATTTAGCTATACTTTAATAGGATTCTTTCGGTTCAAATCTGTTCAGTGTTCCAAATTATTTGTTATTAAATGTTACATTAAGATAATTGGTATTTAAGTGTTGTTTAAATAAAATGCTTTTTAAATTTAAAAGAATCGTGGGATGTATCGAACCGTGGGTCAACAATCGTGATACAAACCGAATCGTGAATTTGTGTATCGTTACAGCCCTACTGCATACACTTGCATAATCGGCGATACCCTATACTGCATTTTACGCAGAATCAGAGAAATTTCCGATACTGGTATAGGAACCACTCTAGGGTATACGCAGACTGAATCAGTGTGTTTAGGCGTGTTGTACTCATTTCTGTGCTGGACTGTTGAAGCCCGGTTTGTGTGTGTGTGTGTGTGTCAATATTGTACCCGTGTCACTGATTCCGTGTGTTGTTAACGTAACCGTCTCCCCTCCACAGTGTGCCCCGCTGGCTGGAAGCCCGGCAATGATACCATCGTTCCCGACATCAAGAAGAGCAAAGAGTTCTTCTCCAAGCAGTGATGTTCCTCATCTGAGTTCAGATCGAACCATAGCACTTAAGTGTAGATTCCTGTCTAGCAGTTGCTTTTACCCCAGAACCAAGTCGACTTGTATTATAACTGACCGTGTTAAACCAAACTCTTCTGGATAGTTAACTGTGGCATACTTTTCAAGTCCCGAGCACTGAAACTGGTAACACTTAACATATTCTGGATGGTATTATTTGTATTGTCTGCTCTTTAATAAAGCATCGATCGTGTCTTGGTAGTTCCTTGTTGTGCCCTTTTCCGTCACTAGGTAGCAGCATTGGACTAGGATTGGATCTCGTTATTTTAGTTAGTTGCGGTTTTAGTTGTCTTACGGACGTTTAACAACTTCGACCGTAATGACTTTTATGGTTCCCATATCATACCTGTTATGACGTGACCAGAGGTTTACACACAACTAGCTGTTCAGTTTGGCAATTGTGGGGAAAAGGCTTAGATTGCATCTAAAGGGAACAGGCCGTGACATCTTTATAAGCCCTCGCAATGAGCACGGGATGTTTTGGGGAAGTAGAAATAACATTGCGGGGAAAGTCCCCTGTTGGAAATAAACCATTTACTGGCCTTACTGGGGAAACCAGGGCTGTGAGTGTCGGGGTCTGACCGGCTCTGTAGGAGGCAGGAGTTCCCGGAAACCTGCTGGTATATTACGTCAGCCGGCAGGTTTGACCATAAATGGGCCTGTCCTGACGTCAAGAGAACCGTCCCACGCCGGGACGCGCAGAGCGGAACCAGTCGAGGCACCCTACTGGTCGACTGATGCACTGCAGCGACCAGATATGGTTGGTTCAAAAGACATTATGGACTTTTAACGGCAATTCATAGCAAAATAATTAACCAATATGTTTTAAACAATGAATTATTTATGTACCTAATGGTAAAATAAAACTGATTTAATTTTAACGACAATTAATAGCAAAATAAACCAATGGTATGTAGGCTACTTGACGGCAATCAATACCACAATAAATATGGGCATCGGCCACCCTCAAAAGAACGCCCAACACATTTCTTCAATTCATATTATTTACTTAAATATATATACTGTACAAAAAAACACAACCAATAAGAAACCAATAAGTTAAGTACCACATGAACGCGTCACGGTCGAATGTAAACAGGCAAAGCCAAAGACAGGAACATCATCAAAACTTGATCCAAATGCCCCAAAGTGTTTCAGTCTTTTAAGTGCGTCTCTCTGGTGGTCCCTGAAGGCAAGACAACCACCCTCCACATCACTTAGCCTCCATATAAAGTCCATAGTCCTCCACGTCTCCTCGTCTCCATACGCACCAGAACTTCTCTAATTTGTTCCCCAGTGTCGCTCCACGACCAACCATGTCCTCTCTGCATTGTTCAGCAGCTCCAGAAAAAGTGCGTTTACTTCAGTCTTCAGTAAGACTTGACTTTAGGCGGCATCATGAGCTGACAGCCGCTACTGACGTGCGTCATGACCTTCTGCTTGAGCTGGGCCACCTGATCCCGCAGCAGGGACGCGGTGTTGGACAGCCCCATGTTGTCGTTCTTCAACAGCTTCACCTTGTCCTCCAGCCGCGAGATGCGCTCCAGCTTCCGCCGCCGGCACTTGGTGGCGGCCAGGCGGTTCCTCAGCTTCTTGCGCTCCGCCTTGATGCGCTCCTGGTTCTCCATGTCGATCGGGGACATCGGCCCCGGGGAGCCGGAGTCGCTGCTCTGCAGGTCGGGCACCGTCTGCGGCTCCTCCTTCATCAGCCCTCCGTAGCGCTGCGCGTGGAGGATCCCTGCGCCGGGCAGGGAGTGCTGGAAGTGGTGGGAAGACCCGTGCGCCTGGGGGGGCAGCTGGTGGTGGTGGTGGTGGGGGTACTGGTGATGGGGCAGGTAGCTGATGGTGGTGGAGGGGTAGCTGGGCGCAGAGGACGACATGTTGGCGGTGTTCGGCGTGCAGTTGCTCAGGTTGGTGTATTCGAGGTGGTGGTGGTCGGCCTGGAGCGAGGAGCCGAACACCGAGGAGGCGGGGACCCCCCCGCTGTGGGTACCGAGGGTCCCGCCACCGATGGACACGTTGGGGGGCGGCGCCATTTGGTTCATCTTGTGCAGGTCGTCCAGCGCCTTGACGAAGCCGTCCGCGAAGCCTTCCTGTTCCTCGGTGATGCTGCGGCTGTAGGTGAACCCGCTGGGGGTGGAGGTGGAGGTGATGGTGGGGGTTCCGGTGCTGTTCTGGAGGATGAGTCGCTCCAGGTCGGGGTTCGAGGCGCAGAGCTTCAGAGAGCCGACGTCCGCGTGCACGCTCGGGTAGAAGTCACCATCGGCCGCGGCGGCGCGCAGCAGGTGGTGCGGCTTGAGGAGGTGAGAGGAGGAGCGGTGGTAGGGGTCGCAGAGGTCCAGGGTCATGTTCTGCTGCCGGGGCAGCTTGGGGTCCGGTGGCGGGGCAGCAGCGCCTCCTGGACGGCCGAAAGCAGAGAGAAACGAGTCGTCATAAAAGGGTTGTTCCATTAGTGCGGACATATTTTTCAAGAAGAATAGACAAAGTCAAACAGGGATAAACTCTTCGGTGTCCCCCTCTCTCTCTCTCAGCGGTAGTAGCCAGTCCCGACGCACTAGGTTACTATGTGAAGATCAATGTTATCAAAGTAGGCCTACTGCTAAAACCTCCAATATAGCGGATAACAGTAGGCTACTGTACCAAGTCGTTGCTTTTGGTCTTTAGTCTCTCTTGGTGAATCGGAAGTGAAGTCCGGTGACTAAACCTCTGGTTTTGGTCCCGAGTTGTGTCTCTTTTAGTGCGCGTTTGTGTGTGGCTGTGCGTCACTGTGTTCCACACAGGCGGGCTTCAATCAAATGGGTCTAGGTTTCGCTCCGGGTTTTTAATACCGCGGAGGTGTGTAAGCCCCGCCCCCGGATGACGTAGTAGATTGACGTGGTGACCGAATGACGTTGTATCCAGGAAAAGGACAGTGGTAGACCTCTGGGCTGTTATATTATGTTTATATAACATATATATATA
>NC_044050.1:28954646-29004058 GCF_902167405.1 Gadus morhua | reverse complement strand
CTCTCTCTCTCTCTCTCTCTCACCCTCTCTCTCTCTCTCCCCCCCCCTCTCTCTCTCTCTCTCTCTCTCTCTCTCTCTCTCTCTCTCTCTCTCTCTCTCTCTCTCTCTCTCTCTCTCTCTCTCCCCCCCCTCTCTCTCTCTCTCTCTCTCTCTCCCTGCGCTCAGAAGAGTCTTCAGCACCATCGTGAACTTTTTTCACCTTCTCAATTACGTCATTTTACTTTTACAAAGGGTCGACTTTTCCCTCGTACAGAACTATAGACGCACGCACAAACATGCACAAACCCCCACCCTCACACACACACACACACACACACACACACACACACACACACACACACACACACACACACACACACACACACACACACACACACACACACACACACACACACAAATCCCTGTGTCAGCTCGGGTTCTGGTGCGATTCCCACCACCTCATATTGTCCTAATCCCGGCTCAGGCTCCGGCTGAGGTGTGGTTCGCTCTCCCTGGGGGATAATCACCTCCCTGCACGGGGCGGGTGTGATGATGTGCGCTGCGGTGGAGCGACGGTCACTACCGGCTCTCAGCTCCCAGGCCGCGCACAACATGTTGTCCCGGTCTGGGCTGAGCTCAGACGTAAACAGCCGAGTGGCCACGGAGGATGACCCTGGGGGTGGGGGGGGCTCTCTTCCTCCTCCTCCTCCTCCTCCTCCTCTCTCCTCCCTCCCCTCAGACAAGGGAAGGGGAAATGCACTGCATTTATCCAGCGCTTTTCTACCCAGTGGTCTCTCAAAGCGCTTTACAATATTGCCCAACATTCACCCATTCATGCACACATTCACACACCGAAGGCGGAGTCGGCCCCGCAGGGCGACAGCCAGCTGGTGAGGAGCAGTCAGGGTGAGGTGCCTTGCTCAGGGACACCTCGGCACTCAGATAGGATGAGCCGGGGATCAAACCAGCGACCTTCAGGCTACCAGCCGACCCTCTCTCCCTCCTGAGCCCATGAAATGACTTAAAACAGGTTCGCTGACTGATAAACTTTTAGTAAAGAGAGAAAGTGTAAGTGTGACTCTGAGCTGTGGCTCCAGTCAGACGTAGCTCTCCTTCTGTGTGTGTGTAGCGCATGGAGACAACATGTGCAGGCTACACCTCTGCTAACGCTGTAGGATTGAATGACTTGCATTTGTGCGACTTTTATATGAACGACAATTTGTTACAAACTAATAAGGAATCATTTAAATATACTGTATATCGTTCTATGTAAGTATCTGCCTTTCTACCTGTCTGTCTGGTTGTGTCTCTGTTACTTGTCTGTCTGGTTATCTTTCTGTCTCTATCTAGAGTCAAATTGTTTTATCACCAACATGCAGTATATCAGGTCCTTATGTACAGTTCAGTTCGTTAATGAACACAGGTAGAACAAAGTAGCACATCCTTGTGCACACACTCGCACACACACACAAACACATGCGAACAAACACGCACACACACACACACAAACACAAACACGCACACACACACACACAAACACATACACGCAAACACACACAACCACACACACACACAAACACACACATACGCACATACACACACAAACACACGCTCACACACGCACACACAAACACATGCGAACAAACACACACACGCAAACAAACACACACACACATGCGAACATACACACACACACACAAACACCAACACGCACAAACACCAACACGCACACACACACACACATACAAAAACACACGCAAACACACACTACCACACACACACAACCACAAACACACACACACACACACACACACACACACACACACACACACACACACACACACACACACACACACACACACACACACACACACACACACACACAACCACAAACACACACACACACACACACACACACACACACACACACAAACCCACAGACTGGAAGAGGTACTAGCGATACGGTTGTTTGTATTCTCTTGTGTCTCCTTTGGTGTGGCGTTTCGACAGCAACACGCGCGCCGCGACCGTATAGTTAACAGTAAGCTGATTCATATCGGGCCTTACAATGGAGACAGACCGAGTGGTTTATCTCCGTCTGGAGACGGGCCAAGGCCGTTAGTGTTCTGTGAGTGTGAGATGGAGCGATAGCACACAGGGCGCCCAGCCAAGCGGAGCAGGAAAGACCGGTCTGCGTTTACAGGAAGTGCTTCCTCTCAGAGCAGGGTGTGTAAGAAAGGAGTGCCAACACAACGAGAAACACACCCACACACACACGCACTTGCAGAGACGCAAGCACACGTTCAACTCTCGCACACAAAGCACACGCAGACGCACACACAGACACACGCCAACGCACACACACAAACACACGCACAAACACACACACACACACACACACACACACACACACACACACACACACACACACACACACACACACACACACACACACACACACACACACACACACACACACACACACACGCATAAACACACACACAAACACACGATCACACACGTCACATTACAATATTTCAAATTGTTGTTGTTTAAATATTCGCGAAAATATATACCGGCATGTTTGTAAATGTAATTGTGTGAAAGCATTGTTTTTTTTTGTTACTGCCAATTGTGTATAGTTTAGTTCGAGGTTCAGGCTAGAGGTATTTTATATATCAGTCTGATCTGCGCGGGTAGCTCCAGGTATAGAAGCAGGTCTGACCCTACCCCTAGTGTGTCACACAGCGCACTGGCTCTCTGTTGACGGTGTGTGTTCATTGCGTTCAGTCAGAGACCGAGGCGAACAGTTCGCACTCTCACTTGTAGAATGACACGATTATTTTTATTCAAATTTCTTCAGACACTTCCACTATAGGCACACTGTAAGTCAGTCACAAGGTGCTCCCTTTCTCATAAACAGATGAGCTGTTGTAGGGTTGTTATGGCATGAGCGTCCCGTACTGAAAGTACCTGTTGGCCGTAGGTGAGCCCAGGTAATGATGGAGGTAATGATGGAGGTAATGATGGAGGTAATGATTGTTTTCGATCTCGGAGGCTGAGCTGACTCACGGCTCTTGATTCGCTGCTGCTGCTGCTGCTACTGTCACATCCCAGAAGAACCGTTTGTTTCATATTGTATTATTTCCCTTCTTCCAAATGGCGGTTCCTCCATGTTCAGCAACAGCATTTGGGAGATTGCATAACAGATAATCATCTGTGGATCACTAGCGGGATCAGTGGCGCTGTGAGACCGAGGCTGGACGCGGACCAGGAGAGGAAAACACTTTGATATCGGCCGCTTCCAAGAAACCCTCTTTTCAGACTTTCCCCCCATTGTTTCTCACAAATGAGAGGATGGAAAATCTTCATTTTACATGCACACACGCGCACAAACACGCACACATGCACGCGTGGGAAGATGCACCCACACACACACACACACACACACACACACACACACACACACACACACACACACACACACACACACACACACACATGCATTGACAGACGCACACAAACACAGACACACACATAGGCTACACAAACACAAATACAGACAGACAGACAGACAGACACACACACACACACACACACACACACACACACACACACACACACACACACACACATGCATTGACAGACGCACACAAACACAGACACACACATAGGCTACACAAACACAAATACAGACAGACAGACACACACACCCACACACACACACACACACACACACACACACACACACACACACACACACACACACACACACACACACACACACTCACTCACTCACACAAACACACTTATTTATTTTCTTTATATTCTAAAGAAAAGGCAGTTAGTAGGCCTACTGCACAACGATTCACCGACACAGATTCTGGGACTCATTAACAACAATAAAAAGCTGGTATTTTCAGCCTTCTCTGTTAAAGGTTTCCATGTAAATGGTTTCCATGTAAATGTCATGTTGATGTTTTCAATTATCTATCTTTAATGACACATATCATCATGTGATTGTTAACTGACAATGAGGGGAACAACAATGTTTCCCAGTAGGTTCATAAACTGAAACCAAGATTGGTGGAAAATGTTTGATCAAGTCACATGTTTGCCAACATGCAACACACACCAACACCAAAACACATCAAACCATCATGACTATACTGGGACCAGTGAGTCATCAGGGGCCTGCCGTCCAAATCAGACATCAACTGGGCCGGACTCTCATTCTTTGTTTAGCATTGTGTAGCATCTTATCCTAGCTATCTTTGTTGTATATGGGGAATGGGTTGACCTAGTTATTGTTAGTGCTTAGCACTGTGTGTGTGTGTGTGTGTGTGTGTGTGTGTGTGTGTGTGTGTGTGTGTGTGTGTGTGTGTGTGTGTGTGTGTGTGTGTGGGCGTCTGTGTGTGTGTGTGTGTGTGTGTGTGTGTGTGTGTGTCTTTCCAGGCAAGTCAACATTCAGAATGCAGTTATGCTGCACATGGTAACAGGCCAGTATTATTATGGGATGATGGTTATTATAGGAGGGCTGTCATGTGATCGTAATAGGGAGGTAGGACTGACACTTGGGTGTGGGAAAAGCTGCATTCTTGTCTCATTCCATTACTCCTTGTGGTCTGAGATCCCACAGTGACCACGCCTGATAGCTGTACTGCTTCACAATAGTTTAAGGTGTGTGTGTGTGTGTGTGTGTGTGTGTGTGTGTGTGTGTGTGTGTGTGTGTGTGTGTGTGTGTGTGTGTGTGTGTGTGTGTGTGTGTGTGTGTGTGTGTGTGTCTGTCGGCCACACAAACACCCGCAGGCTTTATAGTCCGATCAATAAGAAGGAGAGGTCGATTACAGTTGACCTAGGACATTCTGTGATGCGTATACTCTGTAGTCGCTCCTTCGCCGTTTCCGTTCAGCTGGCTGTTAGGGACCTCTGCTGGTGGAAGCGGGTACTACTGCCATTAGAAATATGATTTGAAATGCATTTGGATGTTTCCATTATTGGTTACACTTTATAATAAATTTCATTTGTAAGACATTTAAAAACACTGTGTTGATGATGAACACAAAAAACCCGGAGGATCTAATCATATAAACTATCTGGATCTGAGAAAAGTAATTATTTATGTAATGATATATGTGATAATATATTATGTGCGATAAATAGGCCTAACCAAGAAGTAACATTTCTACTTAATAAGTGTACTATTTGTATGCTTAGTACATTTATAGTAAGAGTGAATGTGTGGTGTGTAAAACCTGTTGGTTTATTATAAAACACCATTTAATAAATGTGAACAGAATTACAAATATGATAAATATTTATATTGCATATCAAACAAAGAACGTCTGTCCCTTAAAAAGTACCGTTGTCTTCGGGCCCATTCTGATGACCACTACAATATGCAGATCAACCATATCTTATAAAAGTTGAACAAAAGTCACTACTCCACCTTATATGTAAAACTAGGATGGGGGATTTGATATAGCATCGCATGACACAAATAAAACCAGGGTCGTCTCCTCCTCCTCCTCCTTCAGGAGCCGGTGACCTCTGACCCCCTGGTCTCCTCCTCCTCCTCCTCCTCCTTCAGGGGCCATGACCTCTGACCCCCTGGTCTCCTCCTCCTCCTTCAGGGGCCATGACCTCTGACCCCCTGGTCGCCTCCTCCTCCTCCTCCTCTTCCTCCTTCAGGGACCGTTGACCTCTGACCCCCTGGTCTCCTCCTTCAGGAGCCAGTGACCTCTGACCCCCTGGTCTCCTCCTCCTCCTTCAGGGGCCATGACCTCTGACCCCCTGGTCTCCTCCTCCTCCTTCTCTTCCTCCTTCAGGGACCGTTGACCTCTGACCCCCTGGTCTCCTCCTCCTTCAGGAGCCAGTGACCTCTGACCCCCTGGTCTCCTCCTCTTCCTCCTTCAGGGACCGTTGACCTCTGACCCCCTGGTCTCCTCCTTCAGGAGCCAGTGACCTCTGACCCCCTGGTCTCCTCCTCCTTCAGGGGCCATGACCTCTGACCCCCTGGTCTCCTCCTCCCCCTCCTCCTCCTCCTCCTTCAGGGGCCATGACCTCTGACCCCCTGGTCTCCTCCTCCTTCAGGAGCCAGTGACCCCTGACCCCCTGGTCTCCTCCTCCTCCTCCTCCTTCAGGGGCCATGACCTCTGACCCCAGTAGGGTGCCGGTGACCTGCGACCCCAGTCAGGGGCCGGTGACCTCCGACCCCATGCTGAGGCTGCGGAGCCTCTGCGGGACGCTGAAGGACGGCACGGGGAGGAAGGACTTCCTGCTTGGCCGGGGGGGCGGCGCCGGCCGGCTCTGGTTGATGACGGGCTGCGAGCGGAACAGCTCCTGGGTGGAGCGCACCAGGGGCCCGCGCGGCCCGGCCAGGGGCCCCCCCAGGGGCCCGGGGGGGTGGACGGCCGAGGCCCGCCGGCCGGAGCCCCCCCTGGACGGCGGTCGGGGCAGGGGACGCGGCGACCTCCGCGGTTCATCCATCACCGTGCCAACCGGACTCTCCCCTCTCCCCCCTGCTCCTCCTCCTCCTCCTCCTCCCGTACCCCCACAGCCCCCAGCGCCCCCACCCCCACCCCCGCCGCCGTCGCCGACCCCACCAGCACGACCACCGTCGCTGTAGTAGTTGCCCCCGGGTTCCCCGTCGCTCCCGTCCCCCCTCCACGCCTCCCGCTCCCCCGGGCCCCCGCCCCTCCTCTCCGGGGTGAAGCACACGTCCAGCAGGGGGGGGCGGGCGCTGGTCTCCGCCCGGCTCTGGGAGTCCTGGCCCAGCCCCGAGGGCAGCGAGCCCCCCATGCTGGGCTTCCCCAGGTCGTCCTCGTCGTCGCTGGAGGGGGGCTCGGCCCCGGGGAGGTGACGGAGCGTCTGCAGCTGGGTGGAGGTCCGGCGGAACGCCCCCTCCATCAGCCGGGCGGGGGCGGGGGCAGCCGTCAGCAGCCGGTTGAAGAGCGCCATGTTGGGGTGCCGGCCCCCCGGCTCCTCCAGGTTCTCGGCGATGTCCTCCAGAGGCTGGAAGTGCATCTCCTCCTTGGGGATCCTGTGGGAGAGGGCACTGGTTTGTTGGAGGAGAGACCCGGCGCTGGAGGACGTTCAGTGGCGGATTAAGGCCGTCATTGGCCCCTGGGCTGCTCTTTGTGTGAATTATTACTGTTCATGCAGAAATCCCAGAGAAAGAACATAATTAAGTGGCGTGTATGAAAGCATTGAGACGGCTTTTACCAAAAAAAACACTGCTCGCGAATTCGCACTAGCTGCCGCAACCACAGACCGAGCGACCGACAGAGCGAGCTAAAAGCTGGTAACGGCTTTTAGCTTTCTAACCAAAGAGGCAGGCCTGCAAAATCAGCAGAAGTAAACAGCCTGTTTTTTTTCTAAATCACAACTTCCTTACAGAGACACGATTAAGGATGTTGTTGTCAATTATTTGACAACACAATTAACTTTATGAACCTGGCCACATGACATAGCGCACACATCTACCCTATCAGCTGCCTCATTTCTTTATGTTTCTTGTTATATGAAAGTAGTCTGGCCAATCGAGGGCCCCCTGCAGACGTGGGCCCCTAGGCTGCAGCCGAGGCAGGCCAGGTCTGACTCACGCCATGTCGAAGGTGGAGCCCTGGAAGGAGGGCTTGCGGAGGACGAAGAGCGTGGCGGCGGTGTAGGGGGGCCGGGGGTTGGAGTCGTCCCAGTAGCGGTCTCGCTCCATCAGCGGCAGGTCTCCGTACATCTCGTCCACCGCCATCATGGACACCTGCAATTACAATCAGGGCATTTAGCAGACGCTTTTATCCAAAGCGACCTACATCGGTTGATACACACATTGGCACACCGACGGCGGAGTCAACCATGCAAGGCGACAGCCAGCTCGTCAGGAGCGGTCAGGGTGAGGCGTCTCGCTCAGGGACACCTCGACACTCCGCTAGGAGGAGCCGGGGATCGAACTAGCGAACTTCAGGTTACCAGCCGACCTGCTCTCCCTCCTGTGCCCCATGCCGCCGCCGCGACCTCCCTGTGGTTGTGTGAACACCAGACGGTGTTTGTAAAGTACTGCAGTGCGCTGTGGGAGGAGGACCTGAAAGTTGCGGTCGATCAGCCAGTTGGTCTCGAAGTCGTCGTCGTCTTCTCCGAACGGGTTGATCAGCTGCTCTGCCACCTGCACAACGAGAGGCTGGAGTTACCGTCCGGACAGGGCGGATCAATGCACATATTTGATCAAAAGTTACGTCAATGAAAGGGTGAGTAAATACCCCACTTTGGCTGGAGAAATTCCTGCCAAAGTGTCGAGGGTCGTTGTGCAAAACATATGTCACACTACCTCGTGCAGCCAATGGAAAACCACCACTTGAGAAAATGTTTTCAGCCTGTTTCAACCCCTCATTTTACATACAACTTTCATCATAAATGCATACTTCTTCGTACAAAACAACCCCGAAATGATCCCCAACCCCGACAGAACCGTCTTCAAATGAAAAAAATGGATTTTGGAGTTACCCTTTGATGAGAATGGCATCCATCTTGTAGCTTTCTGCCGCCTATCTTGCTAGCATGCGCCCCGAGACAAGTCTTCTCTCCCTCCCCTACCAAACAACCCCTTACTGATCGATTACCCCGTATAAAGTATTGATAAACGAGCCGTGAACCTTCAGCCAGCCGGCGTAGAAGAAGAACTGGAGCAGGGTGAAGATGGGGACGTAGAGGTCAAGGTCGTGACCTTGGTAGCCCTGGGTGGGGTCCAGGAACTGTCGACCAATCAGACACACCAGGAAGAAGCTGTACACGGCCAGAGTGACAACCTGCGCCACGAAGGAGAGGAGAACGTGGGGAGGAAGGACATGTAAGGAAAGAAGGTTAAGTAAAGGTAAACGAATGCTACAATTACTTATTACTAATTTAGTTGTTCTCAAATCGGGTCAGCATACCCCAAGGGCTTCTTTAAAATAAATGAAAAGCTCACTATCCTTATCCGAGCAAGTTTAAACTGTGAAAGCAGGACATAAAAAATCCAGGAAAAAGAAAGCGCATCCAGAAACACCAAAACTTCTTCAGTTTCAGAAAGAACGTTTTTTTTCTCTCAAAAGTGTTTTGGAGGTATGTGGGGGGTACTCAGCTGAACTGCACTAATTGACTGATCTATAGTTCACACATTAATTCAACCAGGCTAAGAGACATATTTGTATGGAGGTGCTGGGTGTGAACCGGAGGATGTGTACCTGTGTGTACACCAGAGGAACGCTGATCATGTCGTAGTGGAACAGCATGCTGCAGTTTCCCCGGAAGTCGTTCAGCTCCTGATTGGAGGCAGAGAGACGGCAATGTGATCCCTCACATGTGTGTGTGTGTTTGTATGGTTGTGTGTGTGTGTGTGTGTGTGTGTGTCTGTGCGTGTGCGTGCCTGTGTGCGTGCGTGCTTGCGCTTGCTTGCGCGTGCATGCACAAGCATGTTCGTGCGTGCGTGCGTGCGTGCGTGCGTGCGTGCGTGCGTACCTCCAGCAGGAGCTTCAGCGTGCCGTCGTCCTTGATGCGGCCCTCGCTGCGGGCGGCGGCCACCAGGTTGGTGAACCACACACAGGGGATCCAGTACTTGTTGTAGGGACACTCCAGACCCTCGAACTTCTTCCGCTCCTCTCTGGTCATGAAGCCTGCAGACACACAACCCCAGCCTGCATGAAGCCCATCCGCCGCCGCCAAACACACACCGTCCATTTGATGGATTATCAAATGTTCAAAACTAAATTGACACCACCTCCACCTGCCTCCAACTCCAAACTCCACCCACCCCCCATCCCCACCTCCACCACCACCACCACCACCACCACCACCTCCACCACCACCACCTCCACATCCACCACCACCACCACCACCACCACCACCACCACCTCCACCACCACCACCACCACCACCACCACATCCACATCCACCACCTCCACCTGCCTCCACCACCACCTCCACCACCACCCCCTCCACCCCCACCCACCGGCCTCCACCCCCCCCCCCGCCGGCCTCCACCACCACCACCACCACCTGCATCCCCACCACCATCACTACCACCACCACCACCACCACCACCACCACCTCAACCACCACCACCTCCACATCCACCACCACCACCATCATCACCACCATCACTACCACCACCACCATCACCACCACCACCACCACCACCACCACCGTCACCTCCACCACCACCGGCCCCAACCCCCTCCACCCCCACCCACCACCACCCCCCCCGCCCCCACCCACCGGCCTCCACCACGTGGTCCATGGTGGGGAAGCGCTTGAAGACGGCGGTGCTGACGGAGCGCAGGATGAGCAGGGCGGAGAGGCTGACGTAGCGCATCATGGTGCGGCGCAGCAGACGGCCCCGCTCGTCGGCCCCCCGCAGCCCCCCCGACAGCGTGCACATCAGCCGGTCCGGGAGCGGGATGCACGTGTACTGACTCCACCAGCGGTTCACCACCAGGGTGACGTAGAACCCTGAGGGGGGGGGGGGAGAGGGGGGAGGGGGGAGAGGAGGGGGGGAGAGGGGGGAGAGAGGGAGAGTGGGGGGGAGAGAGGGAGGAGAGTGGGAGTGGGGGGGAGAGGAGGGGGGAGAGGAGGTGGGGAGGGAGGGAGGGAGAGAGGGAGAGAGAGAGAGGGAGAGAGAGAGAGGTTAGAGAGAGAGAGAGAGAGAGAGAGAGAGAGAGAGAGAGAGAGAGAGAGAGAGAGAGAGAGAGAGAGAGAGAGAGAGAGGGAGAGAGAGAGAGGTTAGAGAGAGAGAGAGAGAGAGAGAGAGGGAGAGAGAGAGAGGTTAGAGAGAGAGAGGTTAGAGAGAGAGAGGTTAGAGAGAGAGAGAGAGAGGGAGAGAGAGAGAGGGAGAGAGAGAGAGGTTAGAGAGAGAGGTTAGAGAGAGAGAGGTTAGAGAGAGAGAGAGAGAGAGAGAGGGAGAGAGAGAGAGAGGGAGAGAGGGGATGTTACAGCAGAAGCTGATGTGTTTCTGATGGTGACACATAATAATACAGAGAGATAATAGGTCACTACATTACATTACAACTTTCATTTTGAACAGGAGAAGACCCAACAGTGCAGGAATGCTGACTGGCAGGTTACCTTGGATCTCTTTAGCCGAGGTTTAACCCCCTTCTGTGTACTCTCTGAAACACTCACCGAGCACAAAGGACATGGGGATGAGGCTGGCATAGTGGTTGCAGTAGATCGCAAGTTTTTCGAAATATCTCTTCTGGTCGTCGTAGAGAAAGAATCTAACGAGAGAAATACAGAGATGCAGCTATTAGTTTGTTTTTGTTGATAAAAAAAAACAATGTTGGGGAGAGAGAGAGAGAGAGTGAGAGAGAGAGAGAGAGAGAGAGAGAGAGAGAGAGAGAGAGAGAGAGATACAGGAGGAGAGAGAGAGAGAGAGAGAGAGAGAGAGAGAGAGAGAGAGAGAGAGAGAGAGAGAGAGAGAGAGAGAGAGAGAGAGAGAGAGAGAGAGACATCAAAACACAATAGGAGCAAATGTTTCCAGAATGGACCTGATTCAAACCCAGTCTCCCACACCTGTACGTGATGCTGATGGCGGTGTACATGGCGAAGAACGCGAGGAACTCTTTGTACAACACTTTGTAGATGCTGCCCTTCCACGCCAGCAGAAGTTTGGAGAAACCGCAGAAGCGCGCGTTGGCCACTTGGGCCGTGTAGGTGACGGTCATCGGGAAAAGCAGGTAGGGCAGGGGTTCAAAAGCAGTGCTATAAAACAGCATTATCATCATCCAACATTCAGAAGGTGTCCATGTGCAATCATTATCCAACATTCAGAATGTATCGATGTACAATCGCTCCGAATACATCTTTAAATATGCACATCCAATGCACCAGCTCCACATAGCTTGTAAAAGGCACCACTAATGTCCATAATGTCCTACCTGTTGTCTATATCAAAATACATGCTTCCTCACCTTGTTTTCCGGCCGTTTTCTCTTTTCCTCGACCCTCTGGATGTTAAACGGTTCGACCTCGTTAGTGGGTGTCCGGCCCGCGTAAAAGCGGATCCCTACTTCATGACGCGCACCCTCTCCTCTCCCTCCAGCCACCGCGCCAGTACGACCAGTTCAGCACCGAGGGTCCGAAGGAGAGCAGAGCAACTCACGTAACCGCTGGCGTCAGCCGCGCTCTGAGACCGGGTACATGGTCCTAATCACTGGAGCCTCATCGCCGAGCCCCGCGGGGAAATCCCCCGTCCCCGGGCAGAGGACCTCGTTAACGAAGCCCCCCAACCGGGAGAGCACAGTTCGGCTTAGTGGACCCCCCCAGCGCTGACGGGACTGCTAGCGACAGGCCGCTGGCGCGAGGGGGCGAGTGTTGTGGTTGCGCTTGTGGTTATGAAAGAGACGGAGGTGAGGTATGGGTATGTTTGATGCAAGGGCCTGAGGAAAACGATCCTCAGAACTCTTCTTTAACCATGCATCAATCATACTTTATACCTGGCTAAAGAAGAGTTCTGAGGATCCACTCACTTTCCGTTATATTTTGGATTTAAAGAACGATTGGGTTCAGGTGGTTTGTGTTATGACGTCCATCTCTGTAGATCCTGAACTTCACGCTACGTCAGATGTTGTCTGGGTTGAAGGTCAGCTGGTTCAGAAGGTGTGTGCGTGTGTGTATGTGTGGGGGGAGAAAGAGAGAGGGGGGTGGGTGAGGAAGATAGAGAGAGGAGGGGAAAGAGAGAGAGAGAGAGAGAGAGAGAGAGAGAGAGAGAGAGAGAGAGAGAGAACGTCCTTAGTCCTCTGGCTTAAAAACCTAGATGTTTGACTTCATCAGCTACCAGGTCAGAAAGAAATGACACCTTCAGGCTTGCCAATTAAGTAGGTGTATTTTATTTGGTCACAAAATAAGTTAAGGAAAATCTATCTAAAATAGATGTACAACAACCAAAAAGCAATCAAATCGCAAAGTGGAAGCAAACGTTGAGGCGGAAGCAATCCATTGCAGAAGCCTTTTGTCTTATTGATTTTGATTGAAGATAGGAAAATTATTCGTTTTGTTAATCGCAATGTATTGAATGTTAATTAAGTGTATTTAATGTTAAGAAAAAAAAACTAGGATGGGATAGTCAGAGTGAACTTCTAGGCCAGATACATCTTTTTAGTTCCTTCCTATAGTAAGCTTTTAAATACTATGTTTTAAAGTTGACATTGTTGATGCATTAAATGAACAAATGCAAGCCTTTCTGTAGCTTTACGAGTATAGTCTTACATTTTATTGTCTTTACCTTTTTGCAGATGAATCTACAAAGAGAGTCAGAATACATTTAATAATCTTCACCAATGCAGCTATATGTTTCAGTGGGTTTGAGAGTTTAACTCTTTAATCTCCTTCAGATACTCAACCTTTTACCAATCCAATCACCCTAGGATAATAATCACGTTATCTCATAGTAACTGCCTTTCATATCCTTTAAATCTCCCAAACCTGCACAATATTTCGTAATAAATGCTTCTGCCACCATCGAGTACGTAAATGCAGAGATTGAACATTCTAGACAGCAAAAGGACACTTCTCTGTGATAATATTCACAGCCCTGTCAACTCTCTACCTGTTGCTGGATTCAAAACATTCTGCCTCTTAAAAAGGTCAAATAAAAAAACGAAAGCATTCATTAACGGTTCATGAATGAAGGAGCAGAAAGGAAACACAGCGCCATGTGAGCCCACACGGGCCACGCTTTACTCTGGGGGATGGACGTTCAGGTCAGACCCACAGCTGGGGGAGCCACGCACAGAACAAGCATCAACAGTAGGACCAGTTTCACCATGGAACCATCAGGTCTCCCAACAGGTCCACCACTACATCAAACGGGGGGGGGTCACATGACACAAGGGAGCGGGAACGAGGAGAGAGTAGAGAGCGACCTGTGATGAAGCGTATTCTGATCAAGTGTATGAAACGTGTGTATGTGTGAAGAAATGGATGCAAATCCTCCAGACTTTGCCGGTTAAGTGTGTGTACATTTAAATTGTTCTGTCGGTAAATACGTCTGGCTCCCGGATAATGAGGAGGAGGATGGTGGTGGTGGTGCTGAGGCTGAGGCTGTTGCCGGGGCGATGGGCGAGGGGATGGAGGGGGGGGGGGGGGGGGGGTTGTGTGCTGTCCTGTCGGGTCCGGGGATCACTTGTTGGGGGGTTTGTACGGCTCCAGGAGCTGCTTGGAGAAGGTGTTGACCTTCTCTGAGCCGCGCACCTCGTGGGGCAGGAGGGGCAGCTTCACTATGTGGAAGTCCTCGTACAGGTCCTCCATCTGCAGGGACAAACAGAGCTCAGTTAGGGTAGCCTTTATTGTCGGGGAGCCCGGGGAGCCGGTGGGGGTTTCAGGTGCCTTGCCCGAGGGCACCTCATCCGTGGGTGAGGACGTAGGAGAGCGCTGCTCAACTACCCCTCCCCCCCCCCGTCCACATTTATCGTATACCGGTCGGGGATCTAACCGGCCACCCGGCTAACCTCCTGTACTCGTCTCCTGGTCGTGTGACACGATGCATTTCTCTAGTCGCTGGGCTGCTTCTTGGCGTTGTCATGGGCCAAGAAAAAAAAGCCAAAAAAAGTGATAATGGATAGACAATTTTCTGACTCGCTTATGCTGATGAGTTGATTAAAGCGGAGCCCTAGTCTTATGACTGGAGATCTACAGTAATGCTCAAACGTAGGGCTAGTTGGAGTTATGGGACGGGACTATGGGACTAGCCCTACGTTTGGCAGGCTCCCCTAACCATTCCCGCGGTGGGGTGTTCCAATACTTAGGGAGCGCCTATTATCCCTTAAAACCATCCCTTGGCAGCTGGCCAGCTCGGTACCTCACAGCTAAGGGAGCATGACGAATTACCCAGGATACCTTACGAACTCAGGAAGCGGCAATTTGTGTAAAAAGCTATAAAAACTACAAAATGACTATTAATGCACGCTATGTCGAAAATGCCCCGACTTTGGCTCAGCCTGGCTCCGCCCGCTTCCGCTACATAGCTAAGATGGCTGCCGTTGAGTACGAAAAGTGTACATCGATCCACACTTCGCGATTTGACCGTTTTGAGTACACCATCCGGGTCCTTTCAACACTCTTATTTTCACCCGATCTGAACTCAAACTTAGGCTAGTAAGTACGGATAGTATGGATATTGGAACACGGCGCTAGTCTCCGGCTAAACAGCCAATTCCCTGGGTTGTGGAGACATGATATTCTGCCAGGCATCGTGTATCTTCTAAGCTTTCCTTGATGACCACATTCCTGATCTGTAACACGGTGACCGATCAATCGAGCCAATAAAATCGATAAGGCGTGAATCCCATCCCAGCGGGCAGAGGGTCACCAGCGGGGACGGGACGTGGGTTTACCTGGTCCAGGTACTTGGACTGGATCTTGTGGCGCGCCTCACACATCTTGCAGGGCCGGTCTCCGTCGGGGAACACCAGCTGGTTGACGATGATGTTGTGCGTGTCGATTTGGCACTTGGCGAGCTCCTGGATCAGCCTCTCGGTCTCGTACAGAGACAGGAACTCTGCGATGCACACGCAGATGAAGGTGGTCTGCTCCTGGAGGAGGAGGGGGGGGGCACGGGGCCTAGTTCAGCACAGTGCTTTGAGAACGGAGGGCATTTAAAGAGGTATGATGCGTCACTTCGGCCACTAGGGGGCTCTGAATCGAGACGGAAGGTGTAGATGGAGGATTTTGCGAAGGAGGGTGGGAAGGTGGAGTTGTTGACTTCGCTGCCACTTCTGGTGAGAATCTATCTGACGTTAGCAATCAGCGATCACGGGAGTACTGAATACTATTTGTGAACACTGCAACACAACGGTTCAGAAAGTGGTTTTGGGTACCAGGCACCACCTTAAATACATTCCATTATTAGTGCTTGGCACAACATCCTTACTGTACCGACAGCGATATAGTGTCGTTTCCCTTTCTTCTGACAAATCGCTTAGGGTAAAAGTGTCTGCTAAACGCCTCTAATGTCGATGTACCGCCCAGACCTTCAGGTCAGAGCGGTTCAGGCGGAACGTACCGGGTCCTTGAACTGCTCGCTGACGGAGCGGATGACGGGCAGCGTCTCCTCCAGCTTGGAGGCCAGCTGGTCGGCATTCATGTCCCCCAGACCCAGCATGTTACACATCTGGAAGAGGAGAAGAACCAGTCAGGAACCAGTCAGTACACACACACACACACACACACACACACACACACACACACACACACACACACACACACACACACACACATCTGGGAGAGGAGAAGAACCAGTCAGTACACACACACACACAAGCCCCAGCAGGTTCCACATCTGGAAGAAGAACCAGTCAGTAAACACAAAGCATGTTGCACATCTGGAGAAGCACCGGAACCAGTCAGCACACACACACACACACAGAACGACAGAACGACAGACAGACAGACAGACAGAAACAAACAGAGAGGGAGTGAGGCAGGAAGAGACCCCCACCTGGGAGATGAAGGGGCTGATCTGGTTTTTGATCTGCATGAGGCGGCCCAGGCCTCGCTCCACGATGGTGGGGAAGTTGAGCAGGCGCAGGGTGTGTCCGGTGGGGGCGGTGTCGAACACCACCACCGAGAAGTTCATCCCCTTCACTAACCTGACGAGGCACACACACAGAACCACATCTACACATTAACAGAATCACATCCTCACATTAACAGAATCACCTCTACACATTAACAGAACCACATCTACACATTAACAGAATAACATCTACACTTTAACAGAATAACATCTACACATTAACAGAACCACCTCTACACATTAACAGAACCACATCTACACATTAACATAATCACCTCTACACATTAACAGAACCACATCTACACATTAACAGAATAACATCTACACATTAACAGAACCACATCTACACATTAACAGAATCACCTCTACACATTAACAGAACCACCTCTACACATTAACAGAATCACCTCTACACATTTCTACAGAATAACATCTACACATTAACAGAACCACATCTACACATTAACAGAATAACATCTACACATTAACAGAATAACATCTACACATTAACAGAATAACATCTACACATTAACAGAATAACATCTACATATTTCAACAGAATAACATTTACACATTTCGATCGGCTTACACAACTTTGTAACATCACGAGGCATCATTAGCGTTGTGATGCATGAATGCATGTGATATGTCGCTAATATTACATAAGGACTGTAAACAATAATAAGGATTCATCTCCTTAACCTTGCCTAGAGCAACTGCCTTTTCAAATGATATCATTATTTATTAGTTTAATTTTGGGGTTGAAGCATGAAAAATCACAACACAACAAAAACCTTTTTGTATTAGCATATAATTTGAAGTGATATCAACCGAGAGCTATTTAAAGCTTGTACATCTAGAACAAGTTGGCACAATGTCCCAGTGTTGTGGACGATCGGGAGTGGACTGGTGTGCTAACCTCATGACCTCGGCGTAGCTCATGGCCTCGTCGATTCCGGGGAAGGCGCTCATGGCCTCCTGCATCATCTTCTTGCCCATGCTGAGCATGTTGTCCTCCTCAAAGAACTCATCGGGCAGCTCCGCCACGCCCAGACTGGGGTCGATTTCCTGGAGACACACAGACACACACACACACACACACACACACACACACACACACACACACACACACACACACACACACACACACACACACACACACACACACACACACACACACACACACACACTTTGAGAAAACCTCAGGCTACACTCTTGAGATATTTTATATAAAAGAAAATGAAAGAAAGTAGACATGTTTTAAGACCAGGTAAATGGCAAGTAGCACACTTGGTGTGTTGTTGCTCACACCAATTTCACAAAGCAATGATCTTAATATTGCTGTTTCTCTACATTAACATTTAGCAGACGCTTTTATCCAAAGCCATGACATTTGTCAGAAAAGAGAGGGAAAAAATATAACATCTTTCTACTAACCTTTTCTTATGTGAATAGCCAAACAAACAAAAGATTGTTTGCCATGTTTTAGTATTTACTTCCTTTTTCGTTTCAATAGCTGACCGGCAGCCTGTTATTACCAAGACCGTTAAACTCACCATCGCAAAGAGGTTCTCATAACCCTTAACCTTCGTGGGCACTTTAGAGAACTTCTGGTCGAAGGCGTCCGAGATGTTGTGCGCCGGGTCTGTAGAGATGATGAGGACGCTCTCCCTCACGGCGGCCAGCTGGACGGCCAGACTGCAGCTGAGGACGGACGGACGGACGGCAGCAGAGGTTAAAACAGGGTCATATTTAACACTAACTGTTACACAATAATTCTATAATAATTGTAATAATCCTGTCACTTAATGTACGCATTTATTGTGTGTTGCACATCCTTGCACTTACAAATAGTGCTTAGCATTGTGTAGAACCTTATTCTAGCTATCTGTGTTGTATACGGGGAATGGGTTAACCTAGTGATGGTTAGTGCTAGGCAACATCCTTGCTGTACCACAGCGATTAATGGTTGTTTCTCTTTCTTCTGACAAATGTACTTATTGTAAGTCACTTTGGATAAAAGCGCCTGCTAAATGCCCTCAATGTCAATGTAATTCAAACATTAAATGCATCGTTTAGACAAGAGCCCCCTGTTTTATTGTAGAGTTTAAAGGTTTTTCACTGTCATGTGTGAAGCAGAGGTCCGTTACTGACAGGAACACTATGAAACTATCAGAGCACGTCTACAGTTCTCACAACACGAACAGGAACAGGTCACGAAGCCTCAGCTCTCTGCGTCCATTTGTTCCACAAAGATCCTGAGGACTAGGAGCAGGAACCTAGAGGACTAGGAGCAGGAACCTAGAGGACTAGGAGCAGGAACCTAGAGAGGAACCTGAAGAAGACCATCAGGAACCCGAAGATCATGAGAACTAAGCAGGAAGGAACCTGAAGATCCTGAGAACTAAGAGCAGGAAACTGAAGAAGAACCTAAAAGAAGAAGAGCAGGAACCTAAAGACCCTAATCACTCAGTCCGGGAACCTGAAGAAGACGCAGAGTCACGTCAGCTGGTTCATAGCTTTAGCTTTAATTAGCTCCGGTGCGACCTGGATCCAGGAGGAACCGGCTCCATCGGGGCTCCACTCAACGGGGTCACCAACCCAGATGAGTCCGCCACCTGACAGGCCGAGGACCAGATAACATCTAGACGTCATATCTGATCTCCACGTCCTCATTGAACCACATTCACGGAGGTCCACCACTCCACCATGTGATGAGGAGGAGGCGGCTCTCCTCGGACTTCCTCACCTGCACGTCGTCTTCCCCACGCCGCCCTTCCCGCCGACGAAGATCCATTTTAAGGACTTCTGCTCGATGATGTTCTTCAATGTCGGGTCCAGTGCTTCTATGTCGGGAGCGTCTTCGAATTCATCCTCCAGTGAAGCCGCCATCTTGTCTGTGTACGAGTCACGGACCACAGTGTTGCCAGATTGGGCTGGAAATCTGGCCAAATCTGGCAACATTGGTCACGGACTGTACCAAAACCCGGGGGTGGGTGACGAAGTGGACGGGCTCATAATGTGTTGACCCGGTAACTCACTGCTGTTTACGTACGAGACGTTTTGAAATCGAGTTTGATAAAAAAATGAATGCATAAATAAATAATATTATACTGCTAAGAATAATGCTAGGAATAAAAGCTTAAAAACAAGGTATGCATAGTGTTTATAATGGTAGAGTCCAGCCATGAATATCACAGATTACTGTAATGGTTTCATATTGGTAATTTGCTGCATGGATCTGAAATACCAGTAGGCCTCTTCATACGACACCACCACCAGGCAACATGTTATCACGTTTTTTTTATTGTTGTTCTTAGTCTCCTGTTGAATAACTTCATAAAAAATGCTGTTGATGTTTACAATATCAAATGATCAGCCGAGTAATACATAGCGACATAATCCCATAATTATTGAAAATATCTTATTTTCTTAAGACTGAAGCAAAATCATTTATATGGTGTAGAAATCAAAGGGCATAGGTCCACCATGTACACATTAATGTTATATTCACATCATTACACCTTTCATAAATACATTATCTCAAAAACATAGTCCATACTAAGTTGCAATTCTCTGGGAAGTACATTTTGGCACAATTATTTCAAAAGAGAATGACACACTTTTCTACTTAAGTATAATATGTTATAAAATTAGGGATGGTAAAGATCTCTGTGTAAAGACAAAATAAATCACAAGAATACCAAAGGCACTTAGGACATACTTTCCAGAAAGAAAGAGAAAGTGTAAGTGTAAGTGTAAGTGTAAGTGTAAGTGTAAGTGAGTGTGTGTCAGTTACCCAGTGATATTTCTTAGGATTTGGCTAGTTTCTACGGACCAATACGTGTACTCTGCCTCTGAAACTCCTCACAGTGAAAACAGCTGGTCATGTGACATTTCCTGTTGCTGGGCAGGTTGCGTGGGCAGTCTGGATGTGGACGGCTGTAATGGGCGCGATGGTTCAACACTTTCTCTTCCTCTCTCCTCCAGGAACTTGTCAAACTCTGAGAAGATTAGATTGATTAGAACACGTCTGTACCGGTGAGAGAGACACACACACACACACACACACACACACACACACACACACACACACACACACACACACACACACACACACAGAATAGAATTGACAACAATCAACGGATAAAACTCGACTTGCCTTTACTGGTAACCCCTTCAGAAACAGCAGCCTGATCTTGCTGCGAATCAAAACACGAACATGAACAGCGTTAGAGACCTATTGTAGAGCCCTTTGAGTGGTGCCTGATTAGTAAAGTGCCGTATAAATGCAGTCCATTTACCATGGTCCGGCAAAATACATGAACTAGGGGATTTGCGGAGCACTTTCTTTTGTAATTGCACTTCAAACATCTGCCCGGACTGTGATGTTGTTTATGATGGCTGCCATGGATGATCTGGAACTGTTGTGTGCGTGTGTTCCGTACCACAAATTGCCTCTTTGAGTCCAAGTCTAAGACCAGAACGTGATGGTTTGATGACACACATGTATCATAGCTCACCATGTCAGCAGATAACCACCGGTCAACATCACTCATCGGGGGATTCTGCTTTGCCGGCATCTAGGGGAAAAGATGGCAAGGGGAGAAAGACTCCTTGATTTACAATCGGTCCGCTCAGACTACACATAATGCAGAACCCAATATGACCAATGACATATACATTGAGGGGATTCTGCTGACGCTTTTATCCAAAGCGACTTACAACCATTCATGAAAACATTCACACACAGACGGCGGAATCGACCACGCAGGGCGCAGCCAGCTGGTCAGGAGCAGTCAGGATGAGGCGTCTCGCTCAGGGACACCTCGACACTCGGCTAGGAGGAGCCGGGGATCGAACCAGCAACCTCCCGGTTACCAGCCGACCCACTCTGCCTCCTGAGCTACTGTTAATTACTTCACAGTGTTATTTAGTGTAACTACGGTACGCACCACGCCTGTCGCCTGCAACCGGGTGTCCAGAGCCCCGGCCAATCCCTCGACAGCGCCTGGATCCTCGTAGCGAACACTGGACACACACACACCGACACACACACACAGACAGATACACACACACAGACACACAGGTTAGACACTATACGGAGGTCTGGGTTGGACAGCATTTGTTTATTCCTGCAATCCGTGGGCAATTCAATTTTATTTGTATAGCCCTTAATCACAATAACTGACCATAGCCCCCCCCAGTGGGCAAGAAAGAACTCCCTTAATCAGCAAAGAAGAAATCGGGAGAAGGAACGCAGAGTGGGGGGTCCCTCCTTCAGAGTGGGGGATCCCTCCTTCAGAGTGGGGGGATCCCTCCTTCAGAGAGGGGGATCCCTCCTTCAGATTGGGGGATCCCTCCTTCAGAGTGGGGGGTCCCTCCTTCCAGGGATGGTCAACACCCACCTCTTCCTCTGCTCAGCCAATGAGCAGCCTCGTGTCTGCGCAAACATGTCAAACTCCTCCGCACCTGTAGGAGGGAGACAGCGGGATTGTTATGCAGGCCTTCTTCCTAAAGGGTGTGATATCACGCCACCAGGTGTGAGGGGGATCAGCCGTAACATGCCGTTTGAAAACCTGCCTCTTCCTGTGTTTTAGTGACATCACAGGTGGGCGTGTCCACGTAGATGTACGCTGGATAGATCAGTCTACCAAACGGCCTCTTAACGGCTGATCACACTCACACCTGGTGGCATGATTCACCCTTAAAGAAAGAGTGTTGGCACGTACAGCTCAACAGATGTTAAAGCAGAAGTCACCCACTGTGGTTAGCGACGGCACTGTGGTTAGCCTGACTGCTGGCTGCTGATTGGCCGGTTGTGGCCGTAGCGGGGGTTGATTGGCCGGGAGCGGGGGCCACAGGGCTGAGGTCGATAGGACTGAGGACACTGGGAGGGTTCTGCTACAGAAAGGGCAGACAACGCAATGTATCATGTTCAAAATACAAGATGATGTATTTTGTGGAAAAGGAAACGTGATATTTCAAGAGAAAAAAGGTAAAATGATACATCGTGAATGAAGTGTGCGTGGTTTTCTATTTTAATAAACGAGGTCAGGGGTATACTGTAATGCATGTGTCGATTTCTGCATTGAACAGTAACACCAACAATGCGTGCACATACGAGAGGAATGTCAACGGTTTTTACCTGCCCGGTGCTTTGTTGCTTATGGAGTCTCTCAAACCTGAAACACAATCGAAGAACGTCAAAATAGCACACCAAAATCAAAATGTATACGTCTGTATTCAAATGTAAATTCAAGAGAGATTTTGTGCAGACGGAGAGACAGAGACAGACAGACATACAGACGGAGAGACAGACAGACATACAGACGGAGAGACAGACAGACAGAGGTACGGTCTGGTGGATCTGCTTTTAGACGGAGGGAGAGACAGACAGACAGACAGACGGTCTGGTGGATCTGCCCACCTCTCATAGCGGATGAAGGCGTTGTTGAGCTCGTCGTTGATCACCAGCAGCTCTGCGATCAGCTCCTCGTCCAGCAGGCGAGGGATGAGCTCCACTACTCTGGTCTGCATGCTCTTACACACCGTGTACAGCTGCTGCTCAGAGCAAGAGGGGGGGACGACACACTGGGGTCAACATCATGACCCTCATCATACCCCATCTCAGATTGATCATTTGAATTGTAAGTTAAGGGGACATACGTCCAGAATATCTCTCTCTCTCTGTGTGTGTGTGTGTGTGTGTGTGTGTGTGTGTGTGTGTGTGTGTGTGTGTGTGTGTGTGTGTGTGTGTGTGTGTGTGTGTGTGTGTGTGTGTGTGTGTGTGTGTGTGTGTGTGTGTGTGTGTGTGTGTGTGTGTTCCATATCGGGATCACAGGACTTTGCAGATTTATAATCTATATATATATATATGTGATCGGGGACACCTCGACACTCTGATACATAATTACAAAAAGGTCCTATATATACTGTATATACAAATGGACACGTTTTCTCTACAATTGTGTATACACATTGCACCAGAGGATGGTCCAGTGTGTACACATTCACTAGAGGCGGACCGTGGGAGTGTGTGTGGAGGACGGCTGGTTTGAACAGCCTCACCTGGCGGAGTCTGATTGGACTCTGTGCCTGGGTGAGGCTGCACACCTGCTGCTCGTTGGGTGACCAGCAGTCACCACACGCACTCTTGCTATGTCAGGGTCGCAGAATTGTACCCAAAGATGTGGTCACCGGCCAAGAAGGTTTAGGAACCGCTCTAGTGAGTGGGTGAGTGGCAGCTGCTGAGGGCCTATGAGGAACAGCTCCTGAGAACCCGTACTGACCTGTATGAGCTCGGCGTCGTCAGGCTGGGTGTGGCCGGGCGACAGCTCGTTGAGCATCTCAGACATGACCCGGAGGTTCCCCTTCACCAGAGACACCTCGCCACGCAGCTTCTGCTCCTGGAGAACGAAGGGTTAACAACAGGTTAACAGACAGCGACAGCAAGGGTGTTCATGCAGGAATACCAACGACAGGACTTGGAAATTAAAACTTGGAGTTTAAAAAGGTTTTTAAATTTAATTTCAAAGTATTAGAAAGTATATAAATCTAAGTATATAAAGACTACTCAAGTATTTCATTAAACATTTATCTATTTCCCTACAAGTCATTCCTAGTGCGGGACATTGGTGTACTACAGTACACACACAACAATAAGTAAACAACTGAAACAGGAATGAATAAATAAATAGGCTGCACAAAAACAGGAGAGCGAGGCACAGCTTTGAGAACCAGGGAGACTGAGTGTTGAGCTCTGATGAAAGGTGAGTCAGGGTTTGAATAATTCAACGGAGGCTGCATTGTGGATGGCCGGAGGGAGGGGAGGGTGAGGGGTGCAGTGGGTCCACTCACAGGGCGGGCTCTGTCCATTAAGACAGGGAGGGGGGGGGGGGGATAGGAGTAGAGTACAGTGCGGTACGCATATGGTACGAGTTCTGCTCACACTGGAGCTATCAAGGGCCTTGCTAGAGACTCTGAATAGGACTCGTTACAGAAGACAAAGACGGGGGAAATGACCGTGCTGGTGGATCTGGCAATTGGAATCCAACAAACAGCGACAAACAAACTCATGCTTAACGCATCCATGAACCAGACATGAAGAACAGCCAAGGCCACCACCACTGCTGTACTCACCCCAATGCCTTTGGATTCAAGATCATATTGTAGACCCGCTGTCAGTAGAACGCCCAGCACTAAGCCATGGTTATTATTAGAGGACTAAGGGCTCTAGAACAGCCAGCACTAAGGGCTCTAGAACAGCCAGCACTAAGGGCTCTAGAACAGCCAGCACTAAGAACAGCCAGCACTAAGGGCTCTAGAACAGCCAGCAAGGGCTCTAGACCAGCCAGTACTAAGGGCTCTAGAACAGCCAGCAAGGGCTCTAGAACAGCCAGCACTAAGGGCTCTAGAACAGCCAGCACTAAGAACAGCCAGCACTAAGGGCTCTAGAACAGCCAGCAAGGGCTCTAGAACAGCCAGCACTAAGGGCTCTAGAACAGCCAGCACTAAGGGCTCTAGACCAGCATTAAGGCATGTGGAGGGAGGGCTCTAGACCAGCATTAAGCCCTGTGGAGGGGGGGGGCTCTAGACCAGCATTAAGCCATGTGGAGGGAGGGCTCTAGACCAGCATTAAGCCATGTGGAGGGAGGGCTCTAGACCAGCATTAAGCCATGTGGAGGGAGGGCTCTAGACCAGCATAAAGCCCTGTGGAGTGGGGGGGCTCTGGACCAGCATTAAGCCATGTGGAGGGGGGGCTCTAGACCAGCATTAAGCCCTGTGGAGGGAGGGCTCTAGACCAGCATTAAGCCCTGTGGAGGGAGGGCTCTGGACCAGCATTAAGCCATGTGGAGGGGGGGCTCTAGACCAGCATTAAGCCATGTGGAGGGAGGGCTCTAGACCAGTATTAAGCCCTGTGGAGGGGGGGGGGCTCTAGACCAGCATTAAGCCATGTGGAGGGAGGGCTCTAGACCAGCATTAAGCCATGTGGAGGGAGGGCTCTAGACCAGCATTAAGCCATGTGGAGGGGGGGGCTCTAGACCAGCATTAAGCCATGTGGAGGGAGGGCTCTAGACCAGCATTAAGCCCTGTGGAGGGGGGAGGGCTCTAGACCAGCATTAAGCCATGTGGTGGGAGGGCTCTAGACCAGCATTAAGCCATGTGGTGGGAGGGCTCTAGACCAGCATTAAGCCATGTGGAGGGGGGGCTCTAGACCAGCATTAAGCCATGTGGTGGGAGGGCTCTAGACCAGCATTAAGCCATGTGGAGGGGGGGGCTCTAGACCAGCATTAAGCCATGTGGAGGGAGGGCTCTAGACCAGCATTAAGCCCTGTGGAGGGGGGAGGGCTCTAGACCAGCATTAAGCCATGTGGAGGGGGGGCTCTAGACCAGCATTAAGCCATGTGGAGGGAGGGCTCTAGACCAGCATTAAGCCATGTGGTGGGAGGGCTCTAGACCAGCATTAAGCCATGTGGAGGGGGGGCTCTAGACCAGCATTAAGGCATGTGGAGGGGGGGCTCTAGACCAGCATTAAGCCCTGTGGAGGGGGGGCTCGGTGGCAGTACCTGTTCAGCAGAGAGGTTGACGGGCCGCTCAGACGTCTCGGGCGGGGGCGGGGCGTTCAGGGAGGGGACGTAGGCCTGCTGCTCAGATCGCCGCGGCGGTTCGACCACTAGGGGCGTTTCCGGGGAAACGTTTTCCGGAATGCTCTGTGGAGACGAGGACGTTGCATCGGTGAGGTTCAAGTGAGGACGAACTCATTAGCTGCTTCAGATTCCTTTTGTAGTTATTATAAATGGATGTCGTTAGCCTCGTAGCATAATCTCCTGAGCCGTATGCTAAGGTTCATCTTGTATTTAGCGTCAGAAAGAGTCAGATAGGTGACTTAAGCAGATAGTGATTATTGAATATCAATTATGCTTTTAGTCTTATGATACCAAGTATGCTATAAGGCTAACAATATAAATTATGCTATAAGGCCAACAATATCAATTATGCTATGAGGCTAACAATATCAATCATGCTATGAGGCTGACGATATCATTTATGTTATTAGGCTAACGATATCAGTTATGCTACGAGGCTTATGCTATCAGGCTAACAATATAAATGAAGCTATGAGGCTAACGATATCAATTATGCTATGAGGCTAACGATATCAATTATGCTATTAGGCTGACGATATCAATTATGCTATTAGGCTGACGATATCAGTTGTGCTATTAGGCTAACGATATCAGTTATGCTACGAGGCTTATGCTATGCGGCTAATGATATCAATTATGCTACGAGGCTGACGATATGTTGGCAGTGAGACAGGTGCCTGTCTCACCCTGCTGGGGGTGTGTATCGGCGACAGGGCGTCCAGGTCCGTCATGGGGAACTCCAGGCCGCGCCTCCTCAGGTCCTCGTACACCAAGACCACCCCCGACAGGGAGGGGGAGCTGCGGAAGGCATCGGCCCACGACTGACACACACACACACACACACACACACACACACACACACACACACACACACACACACACACACACACACACACACACACACACACACACACACACACACACACACACACACACACACACACACACACACACACGTTATTATACGAGTTGGCGGCCCCGACAATTGGTTGACTGAATTAAATTTAATTAAATGTGAAAATTGCCCTTAATCACCATTACAGTCTCAAAGGGGTTAACACGCCAAATATGTATGAGACCCCCCTGACCAAAGCCCCCACAAGGCCAAGAACAAACTCCCTTAAATCAGCAAGGACGAAATCCTGAATTATAGAAAAAAGTCGAGTCAGAGTGAAAATGCAGCTTGTGGAAGCTAGTCTCTCTCTAGCCGTCATGGCGGTCAGCGCCCCACAGGTCGTCGGTCAACGCCCCCAGGTCGGCGGTCAACGCCCCACAGGTCGTCGGTCAACGCCCCCAGGTCGGCGGTCAACGCCCCACAGGTCGTCGGTCAACGCCCCCAGGTCGGCGGTCAACACCCCACAGGTCGGTGGACCCCCACCTGTATGAGGCTGAGGACCCGGTCCGTGAGCGCGGTGGGGGGGTTGTACTTGGGCAGGATGGCCCGGACCAACACCCCCTCGATGAAGTCCTGGGCGGCGATCAGAGCGTGGAACCGCCGCCCACAGTTCTTCACGCAGGCTTCCAGAACCTGAGGGGAACAGGGACACGATAGAACCCAAGTGGTAAACGGACTGCAATAGGTGGGTTTCAGATCAAGCATGCGTTGCGTTGCCTCGCATAACATAATGCATTCTGGGATCAAAACCTCCGAAATTTACATTTACATTTAGGGCTAAATGCCCTAAATGTAAAAATGCAGACGCTTTTATCCAATGCGACTTACAATAAGTAGATTTGTCATAAGAAATGTCAAAACTTTGCACTGGTTGGTCGGTTGGAATTTCCACGTGGAATTTCCTACGTGGGGAATGACATATCTCCTTTTTAAGAGGCGTGCCCTCTCCCAAACTATGCTTGTTCAAACCATGGTTCAAACAACGAGAAGTGCACCCGAGTCCGACTTGTCGTTCGGGGAACTTGACGTGTTTCTGACTAGTTCCGGCGGATGTTCTCAAGACTCATGCATGCATGCGGGCAACTGCAGACGATCTGAAACTCGCCTATTTATACCGCGCTTTTCTAACATTCACCCATTCATCATGCACACATTCACCCACCGACGGCGGTGTCAACCACGCAGGGCGACAGCCAGCTGGTCAGGAGCAGTCAGGGTGAGGTGCCTTGGTCGGGGACACCTCGACGCTTGGGTGGGAGCTGGGAGGAGCCGGGGATCGAACCAGCAACCTTCAGGTTACCAGCCGACCCACTCTACCTCCTGAGCCCAATGCGTCCAACATACACCACTATATCCCAAACTAAAGGAGAAGATCAAACTAAGTCCAGGCCTGAACTTCCCATAACAGATTACTAATCATCAGATATCCCAGAACCCTCCTTAGTGACACTTCCTCTAGAGAGAGTTGACGTCCATCATAGGACTTCCTCATTGGTTAAACATACACCAGCCTTTGGGGTTCAATAAAAACCTACATGCAACCATAAACGGTTGCGTATAGCATTACAATAGGGGTGTGGGTAAGGTTGGGGGTTAGTGGGTTAGGATCAGGATTAGGGTTAACCCTAACCATTTTAAATAATGCATACATTAATTCCTTTAGTTAACCCGATTGAACACCATGACCTTAGTGAACCTGAACACCATCAGTAAACTCGGAGCGAAACATAAGTTACCTGTTAGTTAATGCTTATTATGGCATTAACTAAGAGGTCATTTATGGTTAATAAATGGTTAATTTATGTGACCAAAAAGAAAAACTGCCATTGTGCAAAATACGCATACACCTCTTGAGAGAGGCTTCAAGTATTTACGTTCGAATTTCAATTGAGTTGTTTGGTAGAAAGTTTGATCCAAAGTGCCTCACAGGTTCTTCAGCTGTTGAGAGGATCATTTGAGATGGATCTGTTCCAGGAGGGTCTTGGTTCACGTGGGCTGTGTGTCGATGTTTTCACTTGTTGATGCACCCTGACTAGAGCTGTTCCGATACCGCTACCAGTATCAGATATACCGCCGATACTGACTAAAATGCAGTATCGTTATCGGCGAGTTCGCAAGTCTATGCACCGATCCGATAGCATCACGTAACTCCTTTACTAAACAGGCAGAGAACTTTTGACAAAAGATCTTTCGTCAAAAGTAAGTGAACCGACTTTACATCGCTGTCATCGTAAGAGAACCCTTCGATAAGAAAAACAGCTATTAGTAGTTACAATGCTAGATGCTGTATCGGTATATACACTCGGTATCCACCGATACTCAAGTTCAGGAATCGGAAAGGAAAAAACAGTATCGGTACATCTCTAACCATGACCTGGTCTTCATGAAGGCTTGTTTACCGTCAGAGTGAGCATGACCTCCTGGAAGTTGTTGTTGGCCACCACCCTCTTCTTGATGGCTTTCACTGCGTCTCTGGGCCTGGGAGGGCAGAACGTCAGAGGCCTAATGACTGCCATGAGGGTCATCAGAACCGGATGATATCATTAACTATCTCTTCAAAGCAGAATCTCTTTTAGAACAGTGTGTGATAGATAATAACTGTTTCCTGTAACTCCTTTTAAACTCTTTACTATTTCACAGAAAAGTTGTGATTGTCATCCTTCAGAAAGTATCATGAACTATCATGAATGAAGTATCCTTATCCTAGCTGTCTTTATTGTATACGGGGAATGGGTTAACCTAGTGATTGTTAGTGCTTAGCAATTGGGTCAAAGAACATCCTTACTGCACCGACAGAGATATATTGTTGTTTCTCTTTCTGCTGACAAATGTACTTATTGTTACACTATGGATAAAAGCGTCTGCTAAACGCCCCTAATTGAAAATGTAAATGTGAGTTTAGATCTCCATTATTGTTATTATACAAAATGTCGGCCCTGACAGGAACGATTACAAACTAAGTGAAACTAACTAACCAAGCCCATCCTATCACAGAGAGGTTTAACTAAGCCCGTCCTATCACAGAGAGGTGTAACTAAGCCCAGCCCATCCTATCACAGAGAGGTGTAACTAAGCCCATCCTATCACAGAGAGGTGTAACTAAGCCCATCCTATCACAGAGAGGTTTAACTAAGCCTGTCCTACCACAGAGAGGTTTAACTAAGCCCGTCCTACCACAGAGAGGTTTAACTAAGCCCGTCCTATCACAGAGAAGTGTAACTAAGCCCGTCCCATCACAGAGAGGTGTAACTAAGCCCGTCCCATCACAGAGAGGTGTAACTAAGCCCGTCCTATCACACAGAGAGGTGTAACTAAGCCTGTCCTATCACACAGAGGTGTAACTAACCCCGTCCTATCGAAGAGAGGTGTAACGAAGCCCGTCCAATCACAACGAGGTGTAACTAAGCCGATCCTATCACAACGAGGCGTAAGGTGATCACGCACCCGTCGTCAGTCTCGTTGATGATGTCACAGATCTCCATGTTGAGGCCCCAGTCCTCAGCTCTCAGCACAGCGCTGGTGGCCCTCTCTGTCAACGAGGGAACAGCACAGAGACTTTACATTAGTACCACGGAACGACCACCAGGGGAACAACACGGAGACTTTACATTAGTACCACGGAACAACCACCGGGGAACAACACAGAGACTTTACATTAGTACCACGGAACAACCACCGGGGAACAACACAGAGACTTTACATTAGTACCACGGAACGACCACCAGGGGAACAACACAGAGACTTTACATTAGTACCACGGAACAACCACCGGGGAACAACACAGAGACTTTACATTAGTACCACGGAACGACCACCGGGGAACAACACAGAGACTTTACATTAGTACCACGGAACAACCACCGGGGAACAACACAGAGACTTTACATTAGTACCACGGAACGACCACCGGGGAACAACACAGAGACTTTACATTAGTACCACGGAACAACCACTCCTTGCCTCCCTCTCTCCCCTGCCTCCCCTAACTCCCTCTCTCCCCCCTACTGCCCCTAATTCTAACTCCCTCTCTCCCCCCTGCCTCCCCTAATCCTAACTCCCTCTCTCCCCCGCTCCCCTCTCTCCCCTGCCTCCCATAAATCCAACTCTAACTCCCTCTCTCTCTCCCTCCTAACTCTACCTCTACCTCACTCCCTGCCTGCCACTCTCCCTATCTCTCTCTCTCTCGCTCGTCGCCTCCCTCTCCGTTAACTCCAACTCTGATTCCCTGCCTCCCCTAACTACCTCCCTGCCTCCCTCCTCTCTCTCTCTCGTCCCCCCGGTCTCCCATAACTCCAACTCTAATTCCCTGCCTCCCCTAACTCTTAGTCTACCTCCCTGCCTCCCTCCTCCCTCTCCCCTCACTCATGTGACAGTCAGCTGCTCTGAGCATCCATGATCGCAGCGTGAGAAACAATCAGCGGATCAGACGGGAGAGGCGAGCGGGGGTCTGGGGGAGAAACGCGTCGTTCAGACGCTCCACGCATCAACATGTAGGTTCATACTGTCACACGGTCACACCTCACTCAATAATCCTCATTCTAGAACACAACACACCCGTCCAGCTATAAGAATCAAGAAGTAGCTTAAAACGTACACTATAGTTCTCTTGAGAAGCTTAAATGGCCCTTTTCATTTGTCAGAGGGGTTGGAGGTTAGGCCTCCAAAACAAGGCAAAGAAGCAGCCGATGTAAACATTGGGAAATGTTTGATTAGCGTTATCGACCCGATGCGCAGCGAAAAGAGCCGAACGAGGAAACGCAGTCCTATTGGTGCAGATAATAGTCTCAGATTGTGTTTAGCCCTCTGCCAACATCAATTACATTACATTCTTAACATGAGAATGAACATACTTAAGCATACGGGCTGTAACAGACGTTTGCAAGATCCGAACCCTGCACGTTAAACCCTAGAAATTAAAGAAGGGGATGCGACCCAAGAACGAACCTCCCAACTCTACATGCAGACTTACCGATTCTCTGACCGACCGGAGTGGAGAACGGGCTCCCCAGAAGGTAGTCCATGGTGTCCCCGAGTGAAAACATCTTAAGGAACGAGGAGGAACCATGCAAAGAACGGCTGGACCGGGAGTTGATCGGAGACCAGCAGGTTTGAGTTCCTCTTTCTGGGGCTGCGACGCGCTGCGTCACGTGAGGGAGTGAGGAAACAACCGAGATTAGGTCCATAAAGCTTATTAACGCAACCTTTAACACCTTAATAGATTATCGATGCCTCAGAAAGTACAACAAAATAAACGTTGCATGTTTGGAGTCTGGACAAGTTGATATGACCAAATTTGTTAATTAATTAATTAATTAATTAGGTAATAATATTTAACCTAAAGAAATAAAAGGTCAAGGCCTGCACCTTATGAACTGAATTCGAATATCATTTCATGAAACAGTTAAATATGTGCATTTGGTATTATTTGCAGAACCACTTCAGAGTGTATAACTTTTAACTTGTTAGGGCTTATTATGCTGTCGTCTGCAGTGCCTTGTCCTCACCAGTAGATGGCAGCAGAGAAGCAAAAAGTATTTACCGTATGTATTTATTTAACATAACCAAATAAAAGGCATAGGCCTGCACCATATGAGACAAATTCGAATATAATTCCATGAACAGTTAAATATGGGCATTTGGTATTGTTTGCAGGACCATTTCAAAATATCTAACTTTTAAGCTGGTAGGTCGTATATGTTGTTGTCGGCAGCGCCTTGTTCCCACCGCTAGACGGCAGCAGAGCAGCGCAATGTGCTCTCTACTGTGCCGTAACCTTCAATATTTGGTTACGCCTATCTCTTTGGTTACACGCTCAGTTCCCGATCGTTTGAAAAACGAATTTGAATGAGTGGACTGCGAGGGATGCTGTTGTATGTGTAGCTAATCTATATGGGCCAATGAGTGATTTATGGCTTGTGATGATAGGCAACAGAGCGGTGGGCATTGTGACAATGCTTTAATTGAACAGTTAGTTTTAAAAAAGCTTATACATTCAATCATTTTAAATTGGTTCTAAGATGATTTTATGTTCTTAAACAAATTCACAGATGTTTCAGTTTTTGCCATACAGGCTACCATGGTTTTAAAATATATGAAGGTTGCATCAAAATTGGAACAAGAAATGTCCTGATAAAAACAGTCGTTAGTATCTATTATCAATTTTTCCCAGGCTGTACAATCTGGCTGAACATACCAGGGTACCTTCAAAACACACACATTATCACATTGTCACATTTTAGCCGCTGCTAACGACACACACACACACACACACGCACGCACGAACACACACACACACACACACACACACACACACACACACACACACACACACACACACACACACACACACACACACACACACACACACACACACACAAAATAAACGCTACAAATGCAAGCTAATAATTGTAATCATAATGCATAATCCTTTTTTGGACCAAACCTAGTTAATTGTTTGTGTGTGTGTGTGTGTGTGTGTGTGTGTGTGTGTGTGTGTGTGTGTGTGTGTGTGTGTGTGTGTGTGTGCGCGCGCGCGTTCGTGCGCGTGCGTGTGGTTGTAAATGGTTCCCTCCCACTCTCGCCTCTCTCTGCAGATGAGAGGCGAGGAGGAGGGAGGGAGCCAAAGCAGGAAGGAAGGAAGGAAGGAAGGAGGGCAGAAGGAAAGGAAAGGGAGCCAGGCTGTGAATGCTAACAAGCCGTCGTGGTCGCGTAGCTCTAGAGGTGGAGAAATCCACAAGAAATCCAGCTATGGAGAACAACGACGACCACTATTAACACCTACTATGCGCCAGTGCAGTGATCGCCCACTGCGCACCGAACCACCGGCCGTCTGAACGCTGCAGAAACCCTCTTTTTACGCGGAGTGAAATGCGTCGCGGCTGCAGGGGACTGAGCTTCTGACAATGGAGATTGAAAATATCGTGGCCAACACGGTTCTCCTCAAGGCCAGAGAAGGTAAGTGTCCTGATCCACTGGACGAAAGAGGTTTTTCTCTCTCTCTCGCTCTCTCTCTCTTTGTACCGCGGGGAGGATCCGGAGATGATCCGGAGGTGATCCGGGCCAAGGCTGTGCTGCGCCCGGCCGGACTGCGCCTCTGTGCTTTCCCCTCCGGTCCTCCACGGTTCCCCTACGCAGTGTTTTTCCTCCTCCCGGAAAACACCGAGCCGATGTCCGTACTGGAAGCCAGCTGTTTGTTGCCCAGTTCCCCCTATAAAGGGTGGCTTCAGGGCTGGATTGACAGGCCTGGTCCGGGTGAACTGGTCCAAGATCCGAGTTATGTCATCAAGACGAGCAATTATTCTCCTCAGGAGGGAAGCTTTGGGTGGCTTTCTAGAATACAGGCTTATGATGGCACTCCAGGCAGTGTCCATTATCCAGGATGAGATCAGAACAGGCCGACACGGTGATCCAGGCCTCCTCCTCCTCCGGTATGGGGGAGAGCTGCTTTACCTGTCGTCTCTCCTCTGCATTGTTAACCATAATGAAGTGCGTAATTCCTGCCGTGCAGAGCGCCATAGGACACCCGTTTGACGCAGAAATATTAATTCCACTGCATTGACATCTGGAGAGCGGAGGAGAACCTCGTCCCTGACGACTGGTCTCACCGTTTAGGGTTTGATGATGAGCGGTTGAATCTGGGGAGCGGGTGATGGGCCTTTCAGCCCCGCCGGACCCTGCGTCCCCCACCTGGGTACCGGTTCCACTGGACCCGGGGGTTCTGTACAAACGAAGGTCTGTGTCTTTAAACACCGATGAATTTCACTGTGATAATGATGCATGAATCGGGGGAAAGGCCATGCAGAGACCCTTTAGTGGGGGTGAGGGGGGTGAATCCATCCTCATCTGACGGAACCAGGAGATGTCGACTCGGCTGTGATTAAAGGTGAACCATGCCGCTTTTATTCTCTCCAAACGGAGTGTGACTATGAGGCGTTGGGCCCCCTGAACCATGAGGCTGTAGGTCTCAACGGTACTGGTTCCAGTGGTGTTGGCGATGGTTAACTTTACTGGACAACAATGCATGTAGAATGGGCTGCATAAGCTGACGATAATGTGTTCACAACATTCACGTTGCAAGAGGAGGGGGTGTCGGCTCACAGCCCGGGCCTTCCTGTCTCAGAGGCTGTGGTTAAGACCTAAACCCAAGGAGTGAGCTACATGTTATATACTTGACTTGTAAGGCAAGGTATTTGCTAGAATAGATGGTGGGGTTGATGGTGCATTGATGAATAATGTGCTTTAAGTAGGCCTGTTACTTTAGCTACGAAGGTAAGCAAAAGAGTTTATTTATTTCAAATGCTGAACAAATATCTTTATTGTATTTTTAAATGACAATCGGTTGTTCAGTAAAGTCACTTCCAGAGCTGCGGTGAACTACTGTTGCTTTTAGGATTTCCTATTCAAATGCAATGCAAACGCTGCATGACAGTTGTGTGTGATGTTATCTCATCGCCCTGAGACACTTTGGTTCTGCACCAGAGGGGTCACCCAAGAGCTGAAACCCCTCCGACACTACAGAGAAGACCTGTAGACCTCACCTCCCCCACAGGCTCGGCGCAACCGCAGGTCGACGTGCAGCAGAGCTCTACCTGTTGACTGTGGTCGCGACAGCTCTATATAACCACACTCGGTCTGTCTCCGCATGCTGTTACAGCAAGCAAACCACTGGTTCTCTGTTGAACTGAACGTGTCATTTCCTAGTTTCAGCCCTCATAGGACAGCAGAGTTGTTGTAATGCTTCACATGGTTGTTCAAACTAGAGTACCTTTCATGGGAGGGATTGTGGCTGTTCTGCTCTGCGTTTAGCCTGTTGAAGCAAATATCTCTGCGCTTGATTTTTCTAGGATGAAAGATGATCTATTTTTTCTGGGTGTTTTTTATTGGAATGCAATATAAAGTAATGATAGTAATAATGCATAATATTGATTTCAGTGGTAAGTCACTACGTAGGCTCCCCAAAAGTAACCCCAAAACCAATAACTACCCAGAATTATGTTTAATAAAATCTTATCTAATAGGAAGGTCTACAATCTATATATAAAAATAATACTTTGTCAAACAAAGATAACCTCAATAACTCGAAAATGGATGGAAGGAAATTAATTGAAAGGGAATCCCTAGAATAACAACAGGGCGTCAAAGAAACTCTGTGAATGCCTTATGAATAAAGCCTACCTAAAATTAAAACCATGTTGACACAACAATATGTTATCCTGGTTGTGCAACAGCCCGATATGAAAACTGTTTTAACTACTTAACTTAACTAAACTTTACTTAACTACTAGAGCGGTACCCTCGTGCTGTATCCCCCACATTCTCCTGCTGTTAGAGGGTCAATGTTTCCTACCATGCCGAGGTGTACTGGTATAATAAAATGGGTGTTATTGGGATAATCTAGATCAGAACCTAGCATTCAAGTCAAGCATTGAATTACAATAACGTTCGTGGCATTTAGCCGACGCTTTTATCCAAAGCGACTTACAATAACTACATTTGTCAGAAGAAAGAGAAACAACATTATATCTCTGTGGGTACAATAAGGATGTTCATAGAACTGAGTGCCAAGCACTAACCATCACTAGGTCAACCCATTCCCCGTACACAGCAGAGATGGCTAGGATAAGATGCTACACAATGCTAAGTACTATTTTTAAGTGCAAGGACTTATTGGCTTTAATATACGGTCAACCTTTGTTGGTGTCAGCCCTAAACCAATACAGGGTGGATGTGGTTGGCTACCACCACCTCCCACCTACAGCTCTACCCAGAGCCTGCTCCACCTCCTCCCTCCTCCACCCTAACCCTGCTCCTTCACGGAGCTCGTGTCCTCTCCTAACACCTCCTCCCTCCCTCCTCCTCCCTACCCTCCTCCTCCTCCTCCTCCCCCCCTGCCGTGGCGGTCAGAGTGACGTGGGCTGGCGGAGGTTTATGAGTCCTGCGGTCGGCGCAGGGCTCACTGTCGTTGTCGTCACTCCGGGTGTTTCCCTCCGTCGGCGCTCCTGAACCGCGACCGCGGCGGATCCCCCTGATGTGGTCGGCGTTACACGGCCGTAACGGCCGCCGCCGGCCACGCCGCTGCGTCACAGAGCCCCGCGTAACGCCTCACGTAAACACTGACAGGAACGGCGATTAGCGGGTAACTGCTAGTTTCCTTGCTGAGTTGGCAGTTCAGCTTTTATTTAATTGTTGTTTAATTTGAGCGTCGTTTGTTCGAGAAGGCGGTTACTTTTGTGTCAAATAAGTTTCACCCATTTTGAATACCCTTCAACTGTGATTTTTTTTATTTGACTTGTTTCATGTTTCTATATTTCGTTTCAGACGAATGTCATCTTTAGAAAATGGAAAAGAATAGAAAATAAACTCATGTTTTTGTAAGGGTATTATGTTCGCACTTATTGTATGTTGTACGTCTTGTAGCGTCTTATCCTAACTATCTCTGTTGTATACGGGAGTGGGTTAACCTAGTGATTGTTAATGCTTGGCACTTGGTTCTATGAACATCCTTACTGTACCGACAGATATATTGTTGTTTCTTTCTTCTGACAAATGTAGGCTACTTATTGTAAATCGCTGTGGATAAAAGCTTCTGCTAAACGCCCTCAATGTAATTGAGTAAATATTTAGGTGGTGTTTTTTCTCCCTGCTACAGTAGACCACGTCTCTTTGATCAGTCAACGACCTCTTCCCCGTCAGTGTAACGGTTTCACCACTGGTCCGGGATCTGTTTGACTCAGTGGGGACACTGGTCCGGGATCTGTTTGACTCAGTGGGGACACTGGTCCGGGATCTGTTTGACTCAGTGGGGACACTGATCTGTATGACTCAGTGGGGACACTGGTCCAGGATCTGTATGACTCAGTGGGGCCGACCACTGCGCTGGAAGTCTTTAAATGATGCCACGCTTGTCTTAAAGCGATGAAACACACACTATTTAAACTTAAATTGTGTCTTACCAGTTTTAGTTTTATATCCTCTCCCACCTTAGTTTCAGAGGGAATACACGCAATGTACATTATATACACCGTGTAAACACCGTGTAATACACCGTGTACACCGTGTACACAAAGTATAGACTCAGTTTATACACAGTATATGCATTATATATGTTCAATATTCCCCCTCTTTGCTTCCTTACCTCCATAGCTTATTGAGAGCAGAGTTATGTCAGATTAGTCTTGTTAACACGTTAGGGTTAAAATGTCCACGTCCATGTCCTATAGTAGTGAAATTACCCATTAAAGATCAATATCCTCGATGGAATAGTGTGAAATGTTGTCTAGTCTTTAGACCGAGACTGAACAGGAGAAACGGGTCCTATTTCAAGGAGCCGTTTAGTTTCACAACCTTTCCTTGCCTTTATAATTAGTATAGTCGTAAGAACACATTTATAAAGCTTTTGAAGTCATACTTTGCTGCATGGCGATACGTCTCACCAGAACGCAGTTTATTGTATTTATTTTAGTTAGATACTAAATTATAAAGATAGATTATTCAGATTACAAAAGATTACTGCTACAAGTCGATTTACTCAATGGTAAAATTTAGAGAACTCCTCATCCATGTAGGTTAATATTTGCGATAATTGACGACAGCAGAACCACTTCATATAGATGATCCGAACTCTGGAACCACACCAGTACCTTCCAGGCAGGCAGGGAGGATCTTCTTCAGTACACGCAGTTTCACCAGCGTTACTTTTAACCATGAATCAAAAATAATTCACTCAGTGGGGACACTGGTCCAGGATCTGTATGACTCAGTGGGGCCGACCACTGCGCTGGAAGTCTTTAAATGATGCCACGCTTGTCTTAAAGCGATGAAACACACACTATTTAAACTTAAATTGTGTCTTACCAGTTTTAGTTTTATATCCTCTCCCACCTTAGTTTCAGAGGGAATACACGCAATGTACATTATATACACCGTGTAAGTACACAAAGTATAGACTCAGTTTATACACAGTATATGCATTATATATGTTCAATATTCCCCCTCTTTGCTTCCTTACCTCCATAGCTTATTGAGAGCAGAGTTATGTCAGATTAGTCTTGTTAACACGTTAGGGTTAAAATGTCCACGTCCATGTCCTATAGTAGTGAAATTACCCATTAAAGATCAATATCCTCGATGGAATAGTGTGAAATGTTGTCTAGTCTTTAGACCGAGACTGAACAGGAGAAACGGGTCCTATTTCAAGGAGCCGTTTAGTTTCACAACCTTTCCTTGCCTTTATAATTAGTATAGTCGTAAGAACACATTTATAAAGCTTTTGAAGTCATACTTTGCTGCATGGCGATACGTCTCACCAGAACGCAGTTTATTGTATTTATTTTGTAGATAACAATATATCTCTGTCGGTGCAGTAAGGATGTTCATAGAACCGAGTGCCAAGCACTAACCATCACCAGGTTAACCCATTCCCCGTATAAAACACAGATAGATGCTACAAGATTCTACACGATGCTATCGTGTAGCATGGACTATTAAGCTATTTACGCTCCGAGGCTGATCGGGTACGCCTGAGGCCAGCTGAGGATCCGGTCCGTCTCAGGATCCGGTCCGTCTCAGGATCCGGTCCGGCTCAGGATCCGGTCCGTCTCAGGATCCGGTCCATCTCAGGCGCGACTCAGCTCAGCTCAACGCTCTTAAAACTGTAATCGAAACGCAGATCGACACGGAGTCGTTTGACGGGAAAGCATGGAGTGGTTTGACTGGCCAACAAGGCCTGGTTATACTGGCCAGCATAGTGGTTCGACTGGCCAGCAGGGAGTCGTTTGATTGGGCGGCACTGTGGTTTGAATGGTCAACAGGTCGTGGTTCGCCTGGCAAACACACGGTGGTGTGACTGGCCAGCACAGAGTGGTTTGAATGGCCAGTAGGGCCTGGTTTGACTGGGCCAACAAGGTGGTTTGACTGGCCTGCAGGGCCAGGTTTGACTGGGAAGAACGGATTGGTTTGACTGGGCAACTCTATGGCTTGATTGGTCGACAGATTCTGGTTTGACTGGGAAGAACGGATTGGTTTGACTGGTCAGCACTGCTAATGGAGATGGCTGAAGTGAGCGCCTTGTAGCCAAACATACGGCCTCCTATTTACTCCATAAGTTGTTTTCATGTCTGTCGGGTCGGTCTACTGTCTCATCTATCTCTACTTCTGTTGGTAAACACGTGTTGGACGGAAATACCTTGATTTCCAAGATTGTCCCTTTATTGCATTACTGACGGTTAGAGACCGTCCGTCCTTCTGTCCACTCCACCGGCCTCCAGTCACCCTTCCTTCACTGGTCAGCTGATCGACGAAACAAATACACAGAGAGGACAGGAGGTGAGGGCGCAACTACTTTACATGTTAGCTTAGCATTGAGCACGGAGGGACTGACACTAGCTTAGGAAGCGGTGTGTAGCTGAACCATCGCCGTACTGTCTATGGTTAAAGGAAACGGTTTAGGTAAATGTGCCATTTACCGTAAACAGAATGTTTTGTAAAAAAACTGCTTAATTTGTTAATTCTGGTTCATATTCTCGAGTCCCTAACTTGATCACTTGCCTGATATATACTGTCTATCTTTATCGAGATATGGATATATATAGATACAGATAGCTATAGATAGATATAGTTAGATACTAAGTTATAAAGATAGATAGATTATTCAGATTACAAAAGATTACTGCTACAAGTCGATTTACTCAATGATAAAATTTAGAGAACTCCTCATCCATGTAGGTTAATATTTGCGATAATTGACGACAGCAGAACCACTTCATATAGATGATCCGAACTCTGGAACCACACCAGTACCTTCCAGGCAGGCAGGGAGGATCTTCTTCAGTACACGCAGTTTCACCAGCGTTACTTTTAACCATGAATCAAAAATAATTCACTGGGTCGTTGTCGGGATTCATATGACGTATACTCAGTTCACACGACCACATATTACGAGCTGACTCAGCTTTACTTTGAGAATGACCACATGGAAGGACCATCTTGAAATGTTGCCATTATTTTTATTTAATAGAGTACAGAGAAACGACTCACTCCCGGCTTTAAGCAGAGTGGCGATCAAACGAGGATGGATGTTTACATTGGGGCCCTGGTCTTCCGAGATGATTCCATCCCTCCCGTGACTCCCCCCATCCTCACACGGTCTAATGTGTCTTCTTTATGACCTAGTGTCCTTTGTTTATCTGCCTTCCTAGTGTTTCTCTTTCTCTCTCGACGGACGTGTGTGTGTGTGTGTGTGTGTGTGTGTGTGTGTGTGTGTGTGTGTGTGTGTGTGTGTGTGTGTGTGTGTGTGTGTGTGTGTGTGTGTGTGTGTGTGTGTGTGTGTGTGTGTGTGTGTGTGTGTGTGTCAAAAGTGAAGATACATCCACAATATGTACGCGCCCTTACTGTACTGACGGGGATATATTGTTTCTCTTGCTTCTGACGACAATAATTAACGCCCACATCTTTTGTGTGTCTGAGGTTGTGTGTGTGCGAAGGGGTCGGGGTGGGGGGGGGGGGGACATGGGGACATGAGAATGAAACGGGGATGGAAGTGTGTGCAGTCTTGCTTGATATTTACACATTCTCCCTCCCTCTCTCTCTCGCCCGGCGCGGCTGATGTGTGTGTGTGTGTATGTGTGTGTAGCAGTGTGTGGATCTACAGTTGAAATACCTTGTGCAAACACCGGGCCCGTTCTCTGAATAGGCAGCCGGCGTACGAGGGCCTAATGCGTTCCCTTATCAGGGACTACTCCGGCTCTGCAACGCCGGCCTGCGACTGCAGTCGTCGGCCCGTGTGTCGAGCTCTGGCTCCTTTGTGCCCGAGCTGCAGCGGGGCCTGAACTGTGGCTGACCTCGGGTTTCCTACTATTAGACCGAGTGCGTCACTCAAGACGGTGAACTGTTATGAATTTGAAAAAGGAGATGAAGAGAATGCACAACTAGGCCGGGAGTATGAGAGTAAAGTGGTGTTAAGAGGCGAATCCATTTTGACTCACTGTGTCCGTGCTGTGGTGTTTGTTGGAATTTAAACATGATGTATACGTTTATTACATCATGTACATTCATTGTTAATATCCTGGCCTTAGAAGTCTTGTATTAATTACGGTCTTGGTTACAGGGCTGTGGTATTACTGATTGTCATTACATTGTCTTCTTAAAAAAAGGGCTGAAATTGCAGACTGTTTCCTCCTAGCGGTTTAAGCTGTGGTGAAGCCGCTACAGTGATCCCGGCGTGGGGAACTGTGCATTAAAAATAGTTCTTAGCATTGTGTTGCATCTTATCCTAGCTATCTTTGTTGTATTCGGGGAATGGGTTCACATAGTGATTGTTAGTGCTTGGCACTTGGTTCTATGAACATCCTTACTGTACCGACAGAGATATATCGTTCAAGCCTTCAATGTAAATTTAAATATAGACGATACTGAGTGTATAGTCCACCATATGCAGGTCCAGACCCCCCTCCCTGCTCCTCTTCCTCAGGCTGAAGGGGGGGAGGTAGAGGGGGGGGGGGGGGGGGTAGAGTAGCATATTGGGTAACGTTGGCTTGTTCTTGGCCATAACACACTCTGAGCCTGTGAAAACAACATAACCGTTTTTCTTAGTTTCTTGACTTAATAATCTAAGTTACGATCCAAGCAAACTTATTGGTGCCCAATTTTTGAAGGGAGAATATTCTGAAAGTTTGAAAATGACAAACCAGTTCCTTTCTATGTTTACAACACGTTGTAATTATTTAGAGAATCTTGGAAAGATGTTTCCTTTGAGCAAATCTTTTCAGGGTTTTTGACATAGTTTCAGTGTTGGTTTAGGAACAGCTGTTGAAAAAGGCGTCTCTTTCTTTCTTTCTTTCTTTCTTTCTTTCTTTCTTTCTTTCTTTCTTTCTTTCTTTCAGGGGCAACCAAAGTTAAACAAACAGCTTCTCACTGCCGTCTGCATTAAGGCCCGCTGCACATGGCTCTGACGTCAGACTGACATTAAACAGGGTGGGGTTGTACACACACACAGTGATACTCTTTATCTTTTCCTCGATCCCAAGTATTTTCTATGCCTCCCTTTGGCCTTTTAACGTCAAAGTATACAATGAACGTGTGGCTATTGGACGTGTTGCTGTAACACACTCGGTTCCTCTGACGTGAGCAGGGAGGCGTGTTGACGAGGACCGACGGACACCTTGTGAGTTGACCCACGGCCTGTCAGTGCACAGAGAAGTCCTCCAACACTACAGTTGGACATTTTGGTTGATATTATCCAAAGCGACTTGGGACCATTCACCCACCGACGGCGGGGGTCGGCCACGCAGGGCGACAGCCAGCTCTTCGGGAGCAGTCAGGGTGAGGTGCCTTGCTCAGGGACACCTCGACACTCGAACTCGCCTGCTCGCCTCTAACTGCTAACCTTCCAGTTCCGAGACGACCTGTGCTACTGACGCCCCCGACAGTAGCACAGGTCTACAGTTTGGCCAGGGCCCCATTGTGTGTGTGTGTGTGTGTGTGTGTGTGTGTGTGTGTGTGTATGTGTGTGTGATCACATGACATCGGCCGCAACTTCCAAACGGGTTAATCCGCCCGCCGTCACGTTCCCTGATGGCGCTGAGCTCTGAACAGCAGAGCCTCCGACCGCACAATGAGGTCCTCACAGGCTGCGCGCGGCTCCCAGGGTTGGCTGAGGTGACCGGGCTGATTATTGGTGGGCCTGGGGCCCGGGGCCCCACTGGGGCGGCGGGATGGGGCCCTGACACCACGGGCACCCGCGGCCGTTTGGATCAATCGCTCTTTTCTTTCTTTCTTTCCGCCATAATGAACGTAGAGAGAATGCGACCGAAATACATTCAGCAAAGTTGTTTTTGTCTGTGTGTGTGTGTGGCGGTTTCATTGTTTCTCATGTGAATGTTGAAGTGTGTGTGTGTGTGTGTGTGTCAGGGATGGAAATTAACACCCGCCATTTGCGGGTGGATTTGTATGGTGGCGGGTGAATCGTGTCACTTCACCCAAAAAGTTAATTTCCATCCCTGGTGTGTGTATATCTTTGTTTGAGTTTTTCCGTATTGATACGTCAGTGCACTCACATGCCTTTACTAGGCCACCTGGTGTGTGTGTGTGTGTGTGTGTGTGTGTTGAGCTCCAGGACAGAGGCTACCCCCCCCCCCCACTCCCCTCTTGTTGTTTAAGCCAGGCAGCAGGACATCAAAACTGGCAAAGGCCCAAAGGATACCGTTTAGGTGAAGTGTGGTTGCCTGTGTGTGCGGTTGCCTGTGTGTGCGGTTGCCTGTGTGTGCGGTTGCGTGTGTGTGCGGTTGCGTGTGTGTGTGCGGTTGCCTGTGATGCCAACCTTTCTGGTCCCGTGGTCACATGGGCAGGCCTCTGTTAAGATGAACGAGTGATCTCTGGCTCAGCCGAGGCAAACTCTTAACTCTCAAACGCACTCTGCTACTGGGAGGGTCTCGTTCGGTGGTGAATGCTCCTAGATGGAGACGGGGAACTCCTGAAGCTTAATGGTGAAGCGCAGCGAGGCAGAAGGTCAGGTTCTGTTGGATCTGTTGTTTGTGTGGGACATAGACATCGCCAGGGTTCGGCAGAATCATCCACACTGGGGCCAGCCAAGAACAGAAAATGATTGCAACCGTCTTTGATTAAAAGCTTCCACTAAATATAACGTGTGTAATGCATAATAAACGCATACGGTTGTATGTTGTACGTCCTGGCACTTGATACACGCGCTTATTGTACACGCCTGGCAGTTACGGTGGCGACACACTGGGTCGAAAATCGGCGTCGGTGAGATGAGTCTCTTTGGTGTGTACGGTAAAATCGACCACGTCGGCGTTCTTTTCCGCCGATTCAACGTGTGTAAGCGGCCAATAGAGTCATTCAGTCTTTTACCATTCTGATTGGTGGAGGGCTGGCAGCTTGACTAGCGAATCATTGAAGTGAGGATGGTAGATAAACGGCGTGCTTTGTGTTTTGGTCTAGAGAGAGGACCTGGTATTTCCGTTTTTCGTTTCTTTTGGACCACAATACAGTGTAGCGCCACCTGTTGTTTTGGAGACATTACATCTCGCGCAAGCGCAGAACGTACGGCGCCGGCTGTCATCGCGTAGGTGTGTACTTCCCTTTTCGATTGATCGAGTCGGCCAGATTAATAGAGTGGCGAATTCACGCCCCTTCCGGTAGAGCTCATGGGACCTATGAGATCGAAAAATATGAATGGGTGTCAATGGAGATAAAATAATTATTTTCTGGTCCCAGTCTTTATATGCCCTGGATTACACATATGTTGTTTGTGGATTTAAATGATAATTTTTCATGCAAAGAAAACTAAAAATTTTCGTGACGAAGTTTGATAATTTTAGGTTTTATGTGAGGCCGCTTTGTGAACTACAGCTCTTCGCTGCTCTCGACGCATATGATATACGTCACCACACCCGCACTTGGAACTCGGCACAGAGATGGCACATAGAGATGGCACATAACTAAAACACTCCACATGCCCCGACTTATAGTGGTTTTCACCTCTTTCTATGCTTTTATCCTCGCCTTGAAAAAAAGTGGTGAAGTGGAGCAGAGAGATCGCCATCTCTGTGCCGAGTTCCAAGTGCGGGTGTGGTGACGTATATCATATGCGTCGAGAGCAGCAAAGAGCTGTAGTTCACAAAGCGGCCTCACATAAAACCTAAAATTATCAAACTTCTTCACGACATTTTATAGTTATCTTTGTATGAAAAATTATCATTTAAATCCACAAACAACCTATGTGTAATCCAGGGCATATAAAGACTGGGACCAGAAAATAATTATTTTCTCTCTATTGACACCCATTCATATTTTTCGATCTCATAGGTCTCATGAGCTCTACCGGAAGGGGCGTGACTTCGCCACTCTATAGCCCGGTGTGTCGCCGCCTTTAATGTACACACTTATTATTACTTATTATTGTCTGTCTACGTCCTGGCGCTTAATTTACACACTTATTGTATGATGTACGTGACTACACACTTATTTTAAGTGCCAGTGACTACATCCTGGCACTTAGTGCTTAGCATTAGTACTTAGCATTGTTTAAGATAAGAACTTTATTTCATCCCATGCATGGGAAATTAACTTGTTACAACATTTAGCATCTTATCCTAGCTATCTCTGTTGTATACGGGGAGTGGGTTAACCTAGTGATTGTTAGTGCTTGGCATTTGGTTTTATGAACATCCTTACTGCACCAACAGCGATATATTGTTGTTTCCCTTTCTTCTGACTAATGTACTTATTGTGCGTCGCTTCCGGTAAAAGCCTCAGCTAAATGCCCTCAATGTCAATATGAAGAACATGTCTGACGTTTCCCCCGTCTCTGATCTCAGGTGGAGGAGGCAAGCGTAACGGGCGAAGCAAGAAATGGAAGGAGATGTTGAAGCTGCCTCACATCAGTCTGTGTGAAGAACTCCGTCGCTCCATCGGTAAGTGTGTGTGTGTGTGTGTGTGTGTGTGTGCCACGTTGCTTTGTTGTCAGGGCGCGTCCCACTGTGGGAGGAAGTTCAGATTGGACGCTCTTCCTGTTTCTACCCTTCCACACCCACAGTTACAAGAAGGGGGCAGGAAGTGAGTGTGTGAGACAGGCTAGCTCTGTCTATGGGTGTTCGGTCTGGTGCAGACCCCCCGGTTGGTCTGTGTGTGGGGGGTGGGGGGGGCACGGCCCTGCATATTGCTGTCACTCCACCGACTGAGAGGAAGGGAGATCGCAATACAACCTTGTTTCTTAATGCACCCCTTAATAACCCTTAATAACCCAATAAGAGGGCAATTTCGGATTTCTGTTGTCCTCAACTTCCTCTATCTGCGTTCAGTTTGGTTAACTAACCAGACTGGGCCTAAAAAATTTTTTTGTTTGGTTCCGGTTTCCGACCGACCCTGTCAATTTATGTGCGACCCAAATTATTTTATGAGCTTTATAAAAAAATATATAATTTTTTTTTTTTTTTGATGCAAACTATAATTACGTTTTGGTACAGCACCTCTTCATTCTGTACAAGGATGAGCGAATTTTCTCGTTTTTAAATGAAAACAACCTACCTATCATTCGCTGCCGCTGGAAAAAATAAAATAAAAAAATAAAATAAATTCCCTACCTACCCATGACCTCAACTGACAACCAACAGGAACCAAACTTTTTTTTTTTTTAGGCCCTAGTCAAACTTGGTTAGAACTTATCCTAGCTATCTCTGTTGTATTCGGGGAATGGGTTAACCTAGTGATTGTTAGTGCTTGGCACTTGGTTCTATGAACATCCTTACTGTACCGGCAGAGATATAATGTTTCTTCTTTTTCTTAGCAATTTACTTCTTGTAAGTCGCTTTGGTTAAAGGCGTCTAAATGCCCTAAATGTAAATTAAATAACCCTTGATAACACAATTAGAGGTCAATCTCCGATTTCTGTTGACCACCACTTCCTTAATTTCCGTTCAGTTGTATTCGGTTGATAAGCAAACACATTCTCATCTTCAGAGCAAGTGAAAACGTGACGCTGAGAACAACACGATTCATATTGGGTGACTGTACCGTTTGTATTCTTAGTATTTATTATTAGTGTTGGGTTAGTAATAAGAAATTCCAAGAAAAGGAAATGATTGTGCTGCTGCAAGCGGAGGTCTCTGAAAACAAGATGAGAGACGGTCTCCCCAGCCCCTCGGAGACTTGTATCGTCGGAGTCTCCGCACGCTACCGTGCGTCAGAGCTCTTCAGATACCAGAGTGCTGGCCTCCCTCAGACACACTATCTCGCCACTCCCCCCCAGCCCTCCACCTATCTCTCCTGCTATCTCTTTTCTGCTGACTCTCCCCCTCGCTCTCACTCTGTCTCTCTCGCTCTCTCTCTCTCTCGCTCTCTGTCCCTCTGTCTCGCTCTCTCTCTGTCTCGCTCGCTCTCTCTCTCTGTCTCGCTCGCTCTCTCTCTCTGTCTCTCTCTGTCTCTCTCTGTCTCTCTCTGTCTCTCTCTGTCTCGCTCTCTCTCTGTCTCTCTCTCTGTCTCTCTCTGTCTCCCCCTCTGTGTCTCCCCTCTCTCTGTGTCTCCCCCCTCCTCTTCTGCGTGCGGTGAGAGAGAGAGAGAGTGTGATGGAGTTGGGGAGGAGAAGCAAAACATGGATTAAAAACGCAATAAGACTTATACGCTTGGAGAGACCGGGGTGGGAGGGAGGGTGAGGAGGGTGAGGAGGGTGAGGCTGAGTAGTTTTGAGTCAGTCATACGTCACTGCTTCCTTCCTATTTTCTCCACGTAGCATGAGGAGGCTGCGGTGGGGGAGAGCATGCGCCAGACGCAGCAGGGGGTCTAGGGTGCGTGCTCCTCTGTTCACATCCAGGGCGTTTATCAGACGCTTTCATCCAAAGCGACTCGACGGTTCACACACGCGTTCCCACACCGACGGCGGAGTCAGCCCCGCAGGGCGACAGCCGGCTGGTCAGGAGCAGTCAGGGTGAGGCGTCTCGCTCAGGGACACCTCGGCACTCAGCTAGGAGGAGCCGGGGATCGAACCAGCAACCTTCAGGTTACCAGCCGACCCGCTCTACCTCCTGAGCTAAGCCGAGAGGAGAGGAGAGGAGGGTGCAGAACAGGCCTCGGCCGGCTGCTTGTGTAGAGGACCGTTACGGGGCCGAAGGGGATAACAATCCGGTGCTTATGTAAACATGGACGCTGCCGTCGGCCGCCTGGTGTTTATTGTTGCGAGGCTGTTGATTGAGCTCTGTTTGTCTCGTGGCTCTCTCTGGTCGTTCTGTTTATCGGCCTTTTAAAGTTTCCGTGGTTTGTTTTTACCAGAGCACTAACAGAGTGACATGGGGTCCCCATGGAGTGGAGTCACAGCTGAGATCAGGTTAAACGTGCCGACGTCAGGACCGCAGAGCCGCTCACTCCCCTCCCACCTTATGCACTCGGTGTATCCTGGCACTCATTCTCTGTTGTGTACGGAGAATGGGTTAACCTAGTGATGGTCAGTGCTTGGCACTTGGTTCTATGAACATCCGTACTGTACCGACAGATATGTTGTCATCTGTCTTGTACTATTTGTGTGTCGCTTTGGGTAAAAGCGTCTGATAAACGCCCTCAATGTGAATGTGAATCTCGTACCCTCGACTGCTGTGGACCCTCGGCTCGTGTTTTACCTCCTTTTGGATGGACTCGCGCGTCGCTGGGAGTGACGTAGCGGAGAGCGGTCTTTAAATAGTCTCACCAGGAGGTCCGCTGTACGGAGCTATTATTTCATAATCCCACCACATGCGTACATGCGGCCCTGCTGTCGGAGGGCCCACGCGTCACGGTTACAACATGGACGCGTTGCATCACCTGTTTCGCGCCGTGCATCGGATCACAGCCCCCCCCCCCT